>NC_133118.1:25799479-25899479 GCF_022965805.1 Primulina eburnea
TCCATCCCAAACTTTTTCAGTAGTTCCTTTGTATACTTAGTTTGGTTTATGAAGATTCCAGTATCAAGTTGCTTGATTTGAAGTCCTAAGAAAAATGTTAATTCTCCCATCATGCTCATCTCGAACTGGTCCTGCATTAACTTAGCAAACTTTGCACATAATTTGGGGTTAGTTGACCCAAATATGATATCATCAACATAAATCTGAACTAATAATATGTGTTTGTTTTTGGCTAAGGTAAACAAAGTTTTATCTACAGTACCAACGATGAAACCATGATTAATGAGAAATTGTGAAAGTGTGTCGTACCAAGCCCTAGGTGCTTGTTTCAGACCATACAATGCTTTATATAATTTAAAAACATGATTTGGTAACAAATGATTAGAAAAACCTGGAGGCTGTTCAACATAGACTTCCTCTTGTAGTAGACCATTAAGAAACACACTCTTTACATCCATTTGATATACTTTGAAGTTTTTGAAAGCAGCAAAGGCTAAGAATATTCTGATAGCTTCGAGCCTAGCTACTGGTGCAAAGGTTTCATCATAGTCTATTCCTTCTTCTTGTCTAAATCCTTGTGCCACCAGTCTTGCTTTGTTTCATTACAACTGTTCCTTCCTCATTTAGTTTGTTTCTGAATACCCACCGAGTTCCAATGACAGCTTGGTGAGAAGGTCTAGGTACTAGAAACCAAACTTTATTCCTCTCAAATTGATTCAGCTCTTCTTGCATAGCTTCTATCCAACTGGGATCCAGAAGAGCTTCTTCAATCTTCTTTGGTTCATCTTGAGAAATAAAAGCAGCATGCATGTATTCATTTATCATCTGTCTTCTAGTCCTTAGTGAGATGCTGGATTTCCAATTATCAAAGATGGAGGATGAGATTTTCTCCAAATAAAAGGATTTAGATTGTCTTCATATAAGGCTAGTAGATTGTTTTGGAGTATCGACTGCTGGTTCTGGAATGTCAGCTGCTGGTTCTGGAGTATCAGCTGCTGGTTCTGGAGTATCAGCTGCTGGTTCTGGAATGTGAATGTCTGGCTCTGGATTTTGAATATCCTTGACACTTGCTTCTGCATCATCTTCACTGTCTAATTACAGATGAACCCTGTCTAATCTTTTACTTAAATTAGATATGTTAGTAATCTCGGGAACACTGCTGTCTTCATCAAAGACAACATGAATAGATTCTTCAACATTAAGAGTTTTATTATTGAAAATTCTACAATGCCTTACTAACTGCTGAATATCCAAGAAATAAACCAGTGTCAGATTTTGAATCAAAAGCAGCTAAATGATTTTTTCCATTATTGTGCACAAAGCATCTACAACCGAAAACATGAAAGTAAGATACGTTCGGTTTACTTCCTTTCCATATTTCATAAGGAGTCTTATTGTTTCTCTTGTTGATCATCGTTCTGTTTTGTGTGTAGCAAGCTGTATTAATAGCTTCTGCCCAGAAGCGCTGAGAGATATCTGCATCTGCTAGCATTGTTCTAGCAGCTTCTTTAAGTGTTCTATTTCTCCTCTCAGCTACTCCATTTTGTTGAGGCGTCCTGGCAGCTGAATATTCATGATGAATGCCCTGTTCATCTAGATATATCTCAAGAGTCTTGTTAGTAAATTCAGTACCTTGATCACTTCTGATTCTAATGACAGAAATTGATTTTTCATTTTGAATCTTATTCAGAAGTTTGATCAGGAGGCTACTGGTTTGATCTTTTCCAGCAAGAAAAATTACCCAAGTAAATCTAGAGAAATCATCAACAACAACAAGGGTGTATCTCATTCCCCCTAAGCTTATGATAGGGATTGGACCAAATAAGTCCATATGTAATAATTCTAAACATCTTGAGGATGATTTGCTGCCTTTATTTTTGAAGCTAGATCTTACTTGCTTACCAAGTTGACATGCAGAACATACATGATTCTTAATAAATTTTATGTCTGGCAATCCATCGACTAAGTTCTGCTTTTTGAGATTGTTGATAGACTTAAAATTTAGATGATTCAATCTTTTGTGCCACAACCAGTGTTTATTACTTAGAGATGCAACTAAACATGTAGGAGCAATGATATGATCTATGTTCCATGAGATTTTATAGGTGTTGCCTTTTCTTACTCCGGTTATAACAGTAGAATCATCAGCATTTTTAACTGTGCAAGTGTGCTTCTGGAATGCTACTGAAAATCCATTATCACATAATTGACTAATACTGATCAAGTTATAACAAAGATTTTCAACTAAGAGCACATCCTTAATAGTGATGTTACCATGGATAATCTTACCCTTACCCACGGTTTTACCTTTTGAGTTATCCCCAAAGGTTATCTCTGGTCCAGCACAACTTACTACTTCTGATAGTAGACTTTTCTGTCCAGTCATATGTCTTGAACATCCACTATCCAAATACCATGCTGAGCTACTGATCTTGGTTTTCTTCACCTGTTCCTGCAAACACAAATTTATGTATCTGGTACCCAATCTATTTGGGTCCAAGCCTTATTAGTCCTTTGGAACCCACATTTGTACAATTTTTGTACTTCGGATATCCATGGAGCTGTGTGCAACAAATGGTCTGATGTTTCTAACATTGTGCATCCTAGTATGTTGTTCTTCCCTTATGTTTCTGTTGTCCAGCCTGTATCTCTTCTGAACAGGTCTAGAATTGTAGTACTGGTAGTTTTTAACCTTCATAGGAGGTTGTCTTCCTGAGTTGAATCCTCTTCTGATTCTAGAACTATGGTCAACTTTTTCCTTAGGTTCAACATAACCCAGACCATAATGCATCCTTTTGTTCATCTGATTTACATTCCTTTCTACTGAAACAGTAGGTACTTCTGGTTTTTGTACCACACTGGATTTCACAAAGTGAATATACTTCCTATTGCACATATCCAGTTTTGGCTTAGTATTTGTTTCAGAAGTGCCTTCATTATTACAAAATCCGAGACCACTCCTGTCTCCAGATTGTTTTTGTAACTCTTGCATCTTTTCCAGTGAAATAGAAGACTTGTTCCAAGCATTTACCAGTAGTGATAACTTCTGGTTTTCAGAAAGCATCTTCTGGTAATCTGCTTTTGCTCTTTCATTCTCCGTTTCTAATTTACTCATCTCTACTTGTAAATCATTACAGCTGTCTACTTGCAAGCAAGTTAACTTACTGTTCTGATCCTTTAAGTCCTGATTTTCGATCTTAACTTCCTCGAATGATTGAGAAAGTCTAGAATACTCTTCTACCATGTCGTGTAATGCTTTGACTAACTCAGTGCGTGTAAATTCATCTGAATCAAAGTCAAATACCTCTCCATATGTCGAGGTTGAATCAGTATTTGCCATTAGACATTTGATCTCATCTTCATCACTTTCACTCGAATGGTTTTCAGAACCAGAAGATTCAGAACTTGAGTCTGCCCATTTGGACTTACTTTCTTCTGCAATCATTGCTTTCCTGTATCTTCTAGTCTTTTTATCATTGCGTTTGACACCCTTCTTTCTCTGGTCATCCTTCTTTGGTTTTGGACAATCAGCAATGAAGTGTCCAACTTTTCCACAGTTAAAGCATGCCATATCACTAGGTGATGATTCTTTTTTGATATTGCGGTTGGGAGTTTGAAATGTTCTATGATTCTTTCTCATGAATCTGGAAAACTTTTTAACAAATAATAACATTGCGTCATTGCTTATCTGTTCAGCACTTCTCTCAGAAGTGTTCTCTAAAACAGTAGCAGAAGATGAGCTTGGAGCAACTGTAGCAGTAGAGTTAGCAGTAGCTGCGAGAGCTTTGGTTGGTGGATTTGCTAAGGGCTCTTCTCCACTTCGAACTTCAAGTTCAAACTCATATGCCTTTAAATCCGAGAACAAGTCGTGTAGTTCTAACTTGTTGAGATCCTTGGAAGCTCTCATTGCCATTGTTTTGACGTCCCATTCTCTGGGTAGGCCTCTCATTACCTTTAATGAAATTTCTCTATTGCCAAATTCTTTCCCAAGAGCTGAGAGTTCATTGACGAGGCTGCTGAATCGTTCATCAAATTCATTCATAGTTTCTCCAGCCCTCATTTTCATATTCTCAAACTTCTGCATGGCTACAGACAGTTTGTTTTCCTTTGTTTCTTAATTTCCTTCACAGATCTGAATTAATTTTTCCCAGATTTCCTTGACAGTATGGCACATCTTGATTTTGCTGAAGGTATTTTTATCGAGTGTCTTGTATAAAATGTCCTTCGCAACGTTGTCAAGATTGGCTTTCTTTTTGTTCTCACTTCTCCATTCATATCTTGGTTTTTCAAGCATCTGAGGTGCACCTTCGGTGATAACAATAGCTGGATTTGTCTTTAGGATCTTTAATGGACCATCAGTGATGACATACCACATGTCATCATCTTGAGCTGCAAGATGAGCGTGCATTCTGATTTTCCAATCATCGAAATCTTCTTTTGAGAACATTGAAACTTTGCTGAAATGAGCTATGTCTGTTAAATATTTTTCAGAACAAGAATAACTCTGCTCTGATACCACTTGTTGAGGATCGGGTTGAGTTTAGAAGGAGGGGTTGAATAAACTCAATGGCCAACTTATTAAATTCTTTCGAATGATGTGCTAAAATCCTGTTAGAGATTTTAACGATTCTTGTTCAAGTATAAAGACCAGCAGATCACAAGATAATGTGCGGAAAACGATATGTTGGTTAGTGGGTGAAAAATGATAAAGCCGAAAAGCAGTAGATAGCACAAGGATTGTTTCTGGAAGTTCGAAGATGAATCTTCTACATCTCCCCTTCTTCTGTTTCCAGAAGGTATCACTAAAAGACTTTGGTGAATACAGCACAACAATTGTACACACCCACTTTAATAGGACTTGCCCTTCACCTATTGAAACTCTTAGCTTTACAACTCAACTTTTTGAATGATCGTAAATTCTGGAAAAGACTCTTTTCCAGTTACAAATTCTTCTATCAATGATTTGATGAAATAAATAGCTTAAGAAGATATAACTGAAGTAGCTAGCACAATATGATCTCTATGATCAACAGTATGCAATGAAGCGTGTGCTGTCTTTTTTAGTGTTGAGCTCTTTAGATAACTGAAAGTTCTAACAATGCTCGAATGATGTTTTTCAATTCAGAATTTTTGTTCAATATGGCGTTGCTCTCCACAAAATTGTTCATCTCCATATATAGGCTCTATTCAACGTTCAAAAACTGAACGACTTTTTTCTTTTTGGTGTTTCAGCTTTATTGCTTAAAATGAACCCTGCAGAATACATTAAAAGTATTCAGTCGCAGTTCATACCAAAAATGGTATACCGTCTTAAATGTTCTTGTATAGCATTTAATAGCATTTAATGAAGCAATAAATGCTGATATAACGTTACTAGATCAACGGTAATATTTAGAGACTTTGAGATACGCAAGATTCTGTAAGTGTATATTTCGAATTTTTGTATCCTTCTAGTTCTGGTTTTAGCTAAGAAATTATTCGAGAAAGTTTTTAGCGCGATACCAGTATTTCTGGTTTTACAATATCTACTGGTTTTGTACTAATCCATCATCTACTGGTTTTTCCTTAGCATCTTCATTCTAACAATTTTGCGCGATACAAGTAATTCTATTTTACAACATCTACTGGTTTTACTGGTTTTGTACTAATCCAACATCTACTGGTTTTTCCTTAGCATCTCCACAATAATTTTAATTCTAACATCTCGTTTTGAGATAATATTTTGTTTCGTATTCACATCTCACGAATAATGTTAAATTTTTATATTATATTCAAATGAAAATAATCCTAAAATTACAAAAAAAATCATTATTTTTAAGAACGGTAGTTCCGAATATGATATTACGTAATTTTTACTGTTCTTTTTTTTTCCGTTACAAATCCCACGTGTGGCCTATTACATAGGATCAAGCATCACGCGCGAAATTATATCCATTAACGATTGATTTGAACGATCGACAAGAGAGATTAATCCACTTTTTTTTTTTGAAAAAAATAAAAATTAGGGTGACCTCTGTCTCTCTATGTTTTATCTGATAAACATTCGAGTTACCATAATAATAATAATAATAATAAAGATAATGCTCATCTAAGTCAAATCAATATAAAAGATCAAAAATTTATTTTAAGAAAACTATATGTTTGTCTTGTAATTTTAGTTTTATATGTTATTGATATTTTATTTTAGTTTTGTACCTTTAAATTTTTGTCAATCTTAATATTTTAAGATAATGCCTTCTCCAACGAATGGGCTCCTTCTGATGCCTTCTCCCATAAATGGGCTTCTTCTGAGGTTTTTTCTCTCACGACATCTCCAATCATATCACCAAATCATCGTAGTAGTCACAATTACTTCACTTCCTTCAACGTTTCATATTTTCATCACTTAATAAAAATTAAACATGCATATAACATTTTTCTTTAAAACCAAGTATGCAACATATCTTTTAACGTGATCGTTTCATCATTAAAATTTCATAAACATTTTAGAATATAAATATTTAAAATAAACATTTTAACATATAAAAAATCATAAACATTTAAAATAAACATTTTAATATATTAAATCATAAAAATCCTTAAACATTTAAAACAAACATTTTGATGGATCGTGTGTGTTAGCGCCGTCGAAGGCATTTCGCACACAACAACCTTCAATGAGCTTCAATAGCTCGTGTTCTAAGAATATTAACACCGATGAATTAAATCGAGTTTGGTTTTAAACCAAGCGGAAGAAACTCGAAGTAATCCTTCGTAAATAAAACTGAAATGTTAGAAAATATTTTAACTTGTGTAAACTGACTAACTGAAAGAACACATATTAGTTTTTGCATTCTTGTATTTCAGTTATGGTAACAACTGAACACACGAACACTCTAACTAATCAAAACAATTTTAAAGCGATAGTTTATCAGTTAAATACACAAGATATGTTTATGGATGTTCGGAGACTTCAACTGCTCCTACGTCACCCCTTCTATCTCCACGGATAGGATACAGTAGAAGACTTTGATTTATACAACTACGTGTACAAGCCCACTCAGCTAGGACTTATCTACTGCCTAAACTGAACTCCTAGCTACGACTAAAAACAAAACTTTCAGTCAACACTTATTTAACGTCTATATGAGAAAGATTACTTACACAAGTTTAACGTCTTTGTGCAAGACTGTATTTGGGTGGTTTTGAGAGTGAATGTGTGTGAGAACTGAACAGAAAATGTTCTCACACACTGAGGGATAAAATGCTTCTAAACTAAGCAGATATCACGATGGATAATTCCCTCTGGGCTTAAATGCTTCGATAACCTAATTTGCAACTGAGCGTACCCTTCTATGTTTTTCTTTTCACTCTCAAGAATGTCTCACCACTATATGTATACTGAGTCTTCACTGATCTTCTCTTTATATAGCCGAAAGAGGCTGATCGTACGAGACTCATTGATTGTATCTGTTGCATTTGAATCGTCTTCTTGGACTATGTGTCTCGTCTTTTTGACTGTCCATCTGAAGCGTTTTGTCTTTAATGCTCTGATACAACGTCCATTATTGTCCTTTTACTAGACAATGGCTTTGTACCTTCTCGCACAGCTGGAATCCACTCGAAGGAATCTATCATCCTCCATAACTGAAAGATTCTAACTGATGCTTCGAACTGGTCAGTTTGAACTGATCTTTCAGTTGAGCTGGTGAAATCAGTTGACTCGTCAGTTGAACTGATTTCACACTCGTTCAGTTGGACTGATCAGCTGGGTTTCTTCATCAGTTGAACACTCTTTCGGCTGGCCAGGCTTCTGAGGTTTTCCTGTTGAATTACTTATCAACTGGTCAATCAGTTGTACTGCTCAAATGACGTAGTCAGTTGAACTGATTCATTTCGTGCGATCAATTGGATCTTCAGTTTTGCGAAGTAAACAACTCGCGAATGATCCTAGATGCTGCACAATTAAGGTAGATCATTAGTAACACAATTAACAAGTTTTGTTACCATCAAAATCAAGATTGCGAACTTGGAAAGTTCCAACCCATATTAGTATATAAAACAACATTCAGAACACTGCCATGACATTTACTAATTTTCGGGTGTAAAATTACCGTTTTACCCCTAGATGTAAAATTTAACGTTTTTGACATTTTCTTAATTTCGTCGACTCTAGACCATCCCAAATAATTATTTAAGCTTACATTAATTTTCCTATTTTTTTATTTGGAATAAATCGAGTTCTTTTAAATTAATCTTTAAATATTACATATTAATGCGTTTTAATCACGAATTAACCCAAACTTTAGTATAAAATTCTCATATTAAAAACTTAGACTTTTAATAATTATTTGGCCCTTATGAACTACGACTTGACCCCCTTCAGCCATGTTTCAACTTTTTTAAACCATTAAAACCCTTAATTCGAACCAACCTCAACACCCTTGAGCCATCTTCGATTTCCATCGAGCCAAGCTCAAGCCAGCCTGAGCCAACTTCGAACCAACCCTCCCCTGGACCCTAAGCACCCAAAGAACCTGACCCTAGCCCCAACCACAAGCCACACACCCACTGCAAGCTCACGACCGAGAACTCCCTTGTGGCATGGACTCTTCGATCAACGCCTAGGACCTAGCCAACCGACCCAGACCCTAAAACAGCCCCTTGTGCACCCTTTTAGGACCCTATGAGTCACCCTATCCCAGCCCAAAGCCCCCTGGCCGAGCTTCCTACCCTCTGCGTGGCTGCTGCACACAAGCGCGCACATGCGTTGCCCCTCTCGGGTTGCTAGGACTCCTTCCCAACCCTGATGTCGAGTCCTAGCATGGCTAGGACTCCTTCACTGACCCCTCGCATGACCTAAGAAAACCTTGATCCTAGCCGTGCCCAGACATGCTTCAAAAGAACTCAAAGCTGAGCCCTTGATCGCACAGTCGAGGGGTGGTTCCAGCTTGATCGTTTCTTGTTTTCAGCATGATTCACGTGTGTTCTAGGACCATAAACTCGTGTAAAGACATCCTTGATCATATCCTAACCATGGCACCCCCTGTAACAAATTAATAAACATGTTATTGGATGAAAAATCAAGAGTTTAGAACATGTATGTGCATAGTTGCGAAAATAATAGGTTGTGTGCCTTGTTTTCTTTCAAAACATGATCAAATAAAAACTATGGTGTGCTAGATGATTAAAGGAAGAATATGGCGTGCCTTTGCGTTTTAAGCACACGATTAAACGTTGACGATTATGAAGAACGGCGACGAACGACCTTGGCTACAAAACCTTGAAAAATTTCATAGCTTTCCTCTTAATTTTCCTTGTGTGTTCCGTGTGATTGGAGGAAAGGAATTGTGCTTTTGGGGTAGGGGAGGCGTGTGAAATGTTTGGTTATGGGGTGAGTTTTGAGTTTAAATAATAATTAAAAACACTAACAAAAATTTAGGCTCATTAAGAAAGTTAATTAGGCCCAAAAGCCCATTAGTGCTTAATTAAAATATTTTGTTTAATAAAGTTTGTGAATTTATTAGCAGGTTGCTAAAACGTTTGCATTTTTGTTGAAAATCCAACACAGATAAAAATTACGTCACGACGTATAAAATCACCTAACAACTCCTTATTTTAAAAAATAAGAAAAAACGTCAACCATATTTTAAATAAAAAACAATTATTTAATAAAAACATTTTCTATTTTTCAGCCATCGGTCTCCGTTTCTCGATCACAACTCAAATAACCTTTAAAAAATACATTTTAATGCAACCATTCAGAAAAGTATATTTTAAATATGTCAACATGCAAAACATAATTAAGTTATGCAATCAAAACAATTAATTGAAATACACAAGAAATTTAATAACTTGTATGTATGTGGTTTACATAGACCTTCAAATTTTCGGGGCGTTACAACAACGTATAAAAAAATCAGTCCACGTAAACTGCATGCATGCAAGTTATTTAAATTACTTAATTGATTTTAAAAACTTAAATAATATAAGCTATATGATTAAATTTTTAAATTGTATGATTTCATGAAATTAAGAATTTTGTTTGGATATTCGATATTAGGTTGAGAAAAGGAGATCGTGGACGATCAGGATGATAATATTTTTCAATGAATATTTTTAAGGCTCGATAAATGATTTAATAGGATGATAATTTTCTGAAAATGTTGTAGTCTAAGTTATTTGAAGAGTCGGACCTTATTTTATCCGGAAAGTTGGTTTTAGTCAAACAAAAGATTTTTGTTTACCCGAAAGTTAATATTTTTGAAAAAGATTTTTGTAAACTTTTGTTTTATATTTACTTGGGCCTTATCGAACCTAATTAACCTAGGATTAATGGGCATAATTATTTTCCCAACTAGAGTCCTAAAAACTCTAAACTCTAGACTCCTTTATCAACTAAAACATTAAATTATAAAATAAAATCATGTACTTCAAAGACTCAAGTTGGCCGAAAATTACACACATAATATTCAAAATATTGAGAGCAAGATTCAAAGTTGTTCGTCGCCCGTTCGTTCCTCTTCGCAATCCACGACGACGATTGAATATTCCAGCGTTCTAAACGCAAAGACACGCTTCTAAACTTTTTTTTTTGCACCATTCAAATCATATTATGCTTGATTTATGTTTTAAAGCATGAAAAATATATTGATCAAATTATTTGACGGTTGGATGAATATTTTTCAAAGTTTTGACGTTTATAAACACATATGAGTAATGATATGGATTCTAAGGGAATTGATGTCAATAAGAGACGTTTTGGGTAAAAAAAGGGTCATTTAAGGGTGGAACATAGGTTAGAACCAAGCACGGCTAATAAGGATTCGAACCTAGGGTTTTCTAAGGGCTTCAATGGAGCTTTGGGGATAGGTAGGCTGGCCATGAGGGAGATTGCACCAGGGTTCGACTAGGCTTGGTCACGATCCCATGTAGGCTGGGTCTAGAGGCTAGAAGGAGTCCTAGGGCGGCTGGATGGATGGCACGATGGAAAGGAAGCCGCGATCATGGTTTAGTTATTAAGTTTTGAATTTATTCGGGTTTAAAACGCATCACAGTTTAGTTATTAAGTCAATAAATTGAAAGACTCGGGTTTACGTTTAAGAAAAATATTAGAAGTCAAATTTAAGCTTATATGATACTATGGATATGCTCGAGTCAAGAAAGTAAGAAAAATTCAAAAATTGTGAAGTTCGAGGTCCAAGGCTAAAATTTTCATTTTACGTCCCTGGTAGTTGAAAGGTCTGCAGTGTTCCGAAAAATCATAATACATGTTAAATTATATTTTAAAATGCTTATGATGGAAAACACGATATTCTATGATATAAGCAAATGATATACGATTTTTCCCGTTTAATGCTATTTTTAAAGGACACGAAATTTTATAAATAAAAGGGAAAAAAATATTTTGAAAGATATGAATTGACTGTGACACAAAAGCTTTAAATGAGATATCGTGAGAGAAAAGACCCCAGAGAGAGCCCGCTTACGAGAAAAGGCCCCAGAAGGAGCCGACGATCATATTTCTATATTTGGCCATGGCTCAGTGACGAGAGTTGTTGACGCCCCGCCCCCAGGTACGTGATATAGCTTGGCTGATAAGTTGATCATGATGATATGATAGTCATTTTCAAGGATCAAATTAACTTCACCCAAATGATATATGTTAATGAAAAGCTTTAGATTTAATGATTTATGATATATGATTACGAACTTTTACGCCATCTTATTTTATTAAAAGATTTATTTTAAAACTACATGTGTCTGTTTATGTATTATTTTTTATGTATTTTTAGAACGTGTTGAGTCATTAGACTCACTAGATTTGGATGATCGCATGCGATGATGATTTTGAGGGAGACACTGACGCTTGAGTAGATCGGGTCTGATAGTACACTCCCGAGAGAATTTTGTTTTCTACATAGCTTAGTATTTAAAGTTTTAAAGTAAATATTTTGAAGATTATGATTTAAAGATTTTATGCTTTATTTTGAAGTTTAGTTTTGGATTGTTTTAAAAATTTACATACGATTTTGTGTTCGACAATTTATGGATTTTATGCATTAAGATTTTAAATATTAGTTTGTATGTTAGATGCTTTTAAAAATTAAGGGATGTTTAAATAAACATGAATGTTACGTCTTAAAAAAATACTAAATTGCAGAAATGACAAAAGTAGCAGACTGGGTCTGAAATATGAGAACATGAAAAAAAAATCACGGATAGATGAATACACATGACTAAAATTATAAATTTCATTCATTTTAAATTATACTTTTAGGACAAGATTTTATAAGAAATATTATCAATAATTGTACTTCTTTTAATAAATGAGAATAAGATATATAACCTCGACTCTGATAGAAATTATAGGATCAAATGTTTGTCGTTTTAACAAAAACTATAGTTGATATCAATAGTGCTCCTCAAATTTTATTTTATTTTTGTAAGTAAACACCAAATAAATTGGAATTAATAGTCATATATCATGTTAATCACCCGAAAGTAAACTCAGAATTATTGATGAATAACTTAACATTGGGATGTAACCGACACTAATTAAAATATTTGAGAATCTAAATTACCACACAAGTAAATGGAGTAATTGAACTGGAAAGATACTTGAAGTATAGGAACGATTTTATTTCTTATCCAATAATAAATTGAAATATTTTGATAATCAATAAAAATATATATCTTATTATTATAGAACTTGAGCCAAAAACTAGATGAAAGAAAGATGTAAAAATAACTAATGTTTATAATTGACATGAGTGTTGGTGTTATATTCTTAACATGCATCTATATCTATAATATATATGAGTAGATATCATGTTATACGATCTCACATAATTATATTCGTGAGACATATCGATCTGATTCATATCTGAAGTAAAAATAATACTATTGACATAGAAAATAATAGTTTTTCATGTGTTGCGTCGGTTAAGAGATTTGTCTCACAAAATTTACACATCTGTTGTGCCTAAAATATAATCCAAGAAGCCCACTTTGAAGCCCATGAGTAGTAGCCCAACAGATAAAGCCCAGTGGAGTTGCAGTTGGCCCAGTGAAAGAACGTTGCGGCCGGTTACATCCATTACCCAAGATGGAATACGTGGAGTGATCGTGGAATATGGTGGAAACTTCCCTGTGGAGTGTGACAAAAGCAGATGGAGGAATCAGAAAGGACCCCTGACAAACACATCCAACAAAGCTACATCAAAGCTTCTTCAAATTCTCTTATTAGCAGTCTGTGTATTTTTAATTTTCCAGCAGTCAAGTTTCTTGAATTTTTGCATATTCCTCCAACTTTTTGTTGTTAAAATGTCGTTCATGTTCATAACAACGTAATTAAATTTGATGTTGTTAATGGATTTTCTCTACAATTTCATTATATTCTTTAGTTTATTTTTTTCGCTTTGAGCCATTTCGAAGGAGTTAAAACTTATGACCGAATCGAGACTCGCAACATTTGATAAAAGAAGTCAGATTATTTCACAACTTTGGCACGAACACGTGCCTGGCACGCCCGTAAATTTTCGTGATAAACAAGTTGGCACGCCCGGTGGGACCAAATGCCTCCAAAGCGTACTGAGAAGAATGAGGGAATTCCTCCATCACGGGGGAAAGTTCATCGATCACAGGAAGAAGAAACTGATGCAGATGGAAGAACTGTTGAAAGACTTGTTCACCAGTTCGAGGAGGAGATTATGAAGGAAGGAATTGTTATTTCTGGTGGTGGGACCTTCATTGAACTTTATGTTGGCTATGGAGAAAAACATCCGCAGTGATCTCAGAGAAATGACCCAAACTTTCGCTCCTGTTATGATGGAATTTGTGGCGGAAGTGAAGGAATGGAGGAAGTCTGCAAAAGGAGAGGCTGTTACACCAGAAAATGTTGAACTTCAAGAAACTGGCGTTAAATTGCTAAAAGATCAAGGCCAAGGATCAGGGGTTTCTCAAGCAGGTGAAAGTCGTCGCTTGGGGGAGGCACTGATTCATCAATTTTTCAAGGAAAGAAGATATACTCCTCCGCACAAAAGGGACGAGGAGTTGGGGTTGAAATTCCAGAATTGCAATAACATTAAACAAATGGCTGCTAATATGTTCTCTGTGACATTTCTAACTTACATCCAGGGATGTATGTTGATGGGGGAATGCGTGGATATTCAGCGCCAGGTTTGGGGAATAACACTCGGGGGGCAATCTATCCTCCTCACCACTTAAGAGAAACTCCAACGTTGGATTTTGAGAAGATACGTGATGTGATTCAAGAGTTTTATGGCCCAGGAGTGAGGCCAATCAACCGACCAAAATTCCATAAACCGTATCCTGATGTTGTGGATCGTGACAACCCTTATCCAAAAGGATACTGCATTCCAGACTTCACGTTATATTCCGAGGAAGACGTCAATCCAGCGTGGAACATGTGGCCAGGTTTACAATTCAGTGTGGGGAATTGGAAAATTTGGAGAACTTTTCTAATTACAAGTGACGTTTGTTCCCCAATTCCCTTACCAGTACTGCTTTCACATGGTATGCAACACTACCTCGAAACTCTATTATGACTTGGCACGATATGGAACGTCAATTCTATACACAATTCTTCCAGACAGTACCTGAGATTAGTATAGCGGAATTGTCAAGGGTGGTCCAAAAATCGGGGGAATCTGTCAATGATTTCATTTGTAAGTTCAAGAAGGTGAGAAGCAGATGCCGAGTTTTTCTCCTAGAATCAGAATACGTGAAGATGGCACAACGAGGACTCGATTTTGAACTTAGAAATAAGTTCCAAGGGATGGAATTCCGTGATTTTTATGAACTTGCTGCCAAAGTGTCAGAGTATGAGGAATTGTTACGAGAAGAAAGCCATAAAAGAAATTCTACAGTGGGCACTTATTTCCAGAAAGTGGAGGAAGTTGCATTGGCAGAAATAGCAAATTTCGGATCATGCACTGTCCTTTTATTGAAGCGCAAGAGTGAAGAACTTTCCAAGAAAAGCATTCCTCCAGTGCAAACTCCTTATACTTTCGATGCATCAAAGACGGAGGAAATCTTCGATCACTTGGTGAAGGAGAAGTTCATAACATTCCCCCCAGATCACAAGCTACCCACGAAGGAGGAGTTTAAAGGAAGAGATTACTGTAAGTATCACAATTCCTTCAACCATAATACTAATGCTTGTTGGGCGTTCAAGAATGTCTTGCAGGAAAGAATCAACAAGGGAGTCCTGAAATTTCTCGAGAAAAAGGAAGCGATGATAGTGGATGAAGATCCTTTTCCCCCGGGAGCCAATGTGAACATGGGCGGTACTGACTTGCATTTCTTGATCAATGAGAGGAGAAGGAACGGGTACAGGGACAGGTACATCAAACCAAGATTTACCATAAAGAAGTGTTGGGTGCCTCGAAAAATGATATTTGAGGTCAAGGAGAAGAAGACAGAAGCGGTTCATGAAAAAGACCACTATTACAGTGGAGGCGGTCTGCATTATACTGGGAGGAATATGAGGTATGACAGAGAATACATGGCCAAAAGGCCAGGGAACCAGTACCTCAGAAGGGGCCTACATCCTTGGTCGATGAATGGCGAGAGGAGAGCTGACCGGCAGTTATTTCAGAAGACAAGACAGAGGCCATCTTTTTTGGATACTGATAAAAAAATATGAGAGGAAGTCCCGCTTTGTTGTTCCTCCTAGAGCAGTTCCCGACGGCGTATGGAGGCGAGTAGAACATCCAAAGTTTCCAAAATCTCTTTCTCGGACCCAAAAGCGACGTTTGTTGAGGGAAAAAGCTACTGAGCGCAGGTTGAAGATGGAGGAACCAGGTAAAGAGAAGAAAAAATTTGGAAGGAGGGCCACTGAAGATTATGGTGAGGAAGATGACGACTTGTTATCAAAAGAGGACGGTGAACCAGTCAAGAAGGCTACTTTCAAGGTGGGGCAGACCCTTGTTTCATTTGAGTGTGCCACTGGCTCGTTAATGTTGCCAGAGGAGTTTAAACGCAAAAGGACGTGTGAAACCGATGTCTTTACTGGAAATCAAAATGATGCAGAATCCGTTCAATCTGATATTGTCAGTGAAAGCGTCGGTGTTTTTGTTGATGAAGAGAAAAGAGAATTGATGAAGCGACCTACAAATGAAATGACTAAGCATATCAAACCACTCTACATTGTAGCGCATGTGAATGGTAAGCCGTTGTCTAGGGTATTGATAGATAACGGGTCAGCTGTGAATATTCTAACCTACAGAATTCTTCAAAAGTTGGGAAAGAATGTGGAGGACTTGATTCCTACCGAAGTCTCTGTGGCGGCTTTTACCGGAGAATCTACAAAAACTTTGGGAGTGTTGCCAGCGAATGTTACTGCAGGATCTCAATCCTCGCTGTCAGCCTTTTTCGTAGTCAATTCTAGTGCTAGCTTCCATGCTTTGTAAGGAAGGGATTGGATTCATTCCAATCATTGTGTACCATCATCCATGCACCAGCTACTGTTGATGTGGAAAGGGGATGAGGTGGAAGTGGTACATGTTGATTCGCAGCCATATCAATCTAGTTCCAATGCAGTAGAGGCCAGGTATTATGATGGAGCCTTCGGTCCTATTAAGATTCGGAATTACAAGGTGCGTGGACAATTAGGAGCAGTGTACATGAAAACTCAAAAGATTAAAGAAGTAGTTGAGAAGGTTCTCAAACCTACTGCCATGGTCTCTCCTAGACCCATGGTCCAACCTATTATCGAGGAGATCGATGATTAAGTTCACTAAAGAGGAGATGGAAGTGGCTGCAACTTCCGAATGGAAAGCCACATTTCAGCATCTAGTGAATGAAGTACAATATCAGGAATTGTGGGACATTGGCGGAACTGAAATAATATTTGAGGAGGAATGTGGAGGTAGCGAGGAAGATGAGTTAAAAATGAAGGATTTAATCTTAGCTCCGGCTCAGATGAAAGATCGACAGCCGGAGACAGATGTTTTATAAAGATGGAATAGATGAGAAGTGTTGTACAAAGTAGGCTGGATAGCCACTTTGGATAATTTTTAGATATTGACTCGTAGGAAGTTTCTGTAATATGTGAGGAATAGGCTTTTAAGCCATCCTCCGCTGAATTTGTTTGCAAATAGTGATGGAGCATCTGTGAATAAATAAAAAAAAAATTTGCTCATGGAATCCTTTGCAACTGATGTATTTTTAAGAGAAGAATGTGTTGTCTTGATAGCCGAATTGATGACGTGTAGAGTACGTTTATTACATATTTCGATACTTTGATGGTGTTTGGAAAGTATGAGTTATAATGAGCAATGGTGATAACATGTTATAATATTGAAGAAAACAGGCTATTTAGCCGTTGTTCTTAATTTATTTTACAGAAATCCGGGCAGAGTTTCCCTTGTAAACTTGACATCCCATAAATACAAATACATGAAAACAAATCCCAAGCAGCATATATAAGGTAAACAACATGTTTCCAAGAACAAAGTTTGGCTTTTAAGCCACTTTTTCAACTCTACATATCAAAAAAAAAAACTTGCCAAATCATGGCAAACAAGTGCAAAAAGTGACAGCTATTGTCCCTAGTCTGCATGTTTTATTTCCTCTCAATGTCCATGACACTCCACACGTATATTCTCAGCTGGTTGCAGGGATATTCATCAAAGCTTGGTAATTTTCTTTCTGATAGGCCAGCGACACTACCACGAGGAATTTTCATCTCTATTGGTCTTTAAGGTATTTTCTTGTATTGGCATTTGAGATAAACTCTCGATTTCTCCAACTATGTTCCTGCGAAATAAATGGGACCAAGTGATGAATAACAGAGTGTTGATCAATAATCTATGAATGCTCAAATAATAGTGCAACATAACAGCGAGGAAGAAGAGCATCTACTAAGCATGATGGAAGATGGCCAAGTGAATGACAGTTGGGTGATTTATACATACCTCATTTCTATCTTCTGAAATCCATCAGACTATGCGATCTCAATCAGAACCAATTTATACAGTGCTAGCTAATGATTTGGGCAAAAGAAAAGCAACTCACGTGGTTGTGTTCTCAATATGAAGATTACAGAAGGTGCACTAGCCATAGGCCAAGCTCTGAATATGCACAGCAAGGTAGTCTCTTTGTTGAAGTGCAACATCCATTGTTAATTATCAAAAACTCATTCAGAAATATTCACAAACATCTTGGGTGCAGCATGAAATGTGTCAAATTCTACAATATTTTGATGATAGAGGATTGGGAAAAATGGTGCAACATACCTATCTTGAGAAGGTGTGGCTTGATGTAAAGGAGATTGGTGATGACAATTTTCATAAACTCGAGTGGCATTACAAAGGCGATGTAATCGGTGGTTTTTTCGAGAATATCAGTGGGCGCTGCTAGAGATTTGGGGGAATGAAATGAGAAAGAAAGAGATAAGGAATGAGTTCAGGGAAAGCACACTCGGGTCTAACATGTTGGAGGAAGAACATGAGTTCTAGCTGTCAATTTTCTTCAAATCTATAGAACCATTCCTTTAAACTATATGATTGTACGTTGAATAGCTAGAAGACCAAATAAAGTAGTGAAATGTCCCACTGGACCAAATTGGTCAACTTAACCAAATAGCCAAAATGGGCCAAATTGGCCATTGTCCCAAATTGGCTAGGGGGCAATTGTTGTGCCTAAAATATAATCCAAGAAGCCCACTTTGAAGCCCATGAGCAGTAGCCCAACAGATAAAGCCCATTGGAGTTGCAGTTGGCCCAGTGAAAGAACGTTGTGGTCGGTTACATCCATTACCCAAGATGGAAGACGTGGAGTGATCGTGGAATATGGTGGAAACTTCTCTGTGGAGTGTGACAAAAGCAGATGGAGGAATCAGAAAGGACCACCGACAAACACATCCAACAAAGCTACATCAAAGCTTCTTCAAATTCTCTTATTAGCAGTCTGTGTATTTTCAATTTTCCAGCAGTCAAGTTTCTTGAATTTTTGCATATTCCTCCAACTTTTTGTTGTTAAAATGTCGTTCATGTTCATAACAACGTAATTAAATTTGATGTTGTTAATGGATTTTCTCTACAATTTCATTATATTCTTTAGTTTATTTTTTTCGCTTTGAAGCCATTTCGAAGGAGTTAGAACTTACGACCTAATCGAGACTCGCAACGTTTGATAAACGAAGTCAGATTATTTCACAACTTTGGCACGAACACGTGCCTGACACGCCCGCAAATTTTCGTGATAAACAACATCATACGATCTTATCGCTGTATAAATAAAACATAAGTGAGAGAGGTCTAGATGAACTACTTTTGGGGTCATGGTATAATTTTTTATATACAAAAAATACTTCTCTCAGGTAAAAGAACAAAAATGTTCCATTTTCAATTGATACTTGAGATCGGTCGATCCGATACTTGCCTACAGTGAAAATTAATAATTTTAACAAAAAAAAAAGTTATACTTGATACGGGTCGGGTTAGAGATAAGACTCACAAAATTGACATGTGAAACAATATCTCTAAATTTTTGTGGAAATTATTTTAGTAAATTTTTAGTTCATCTATAAGTATCATGTTTTTATAAAATATTTCTTTATATTTAATAATGATTTAAAAAAATGATATATCAATTATAAAATTAAAAATTATCATAAAAAACATAAGCTTAAAACAAAAAAAATATCGTCACATTTAAATAAATTTTTCTAATTAATTATTAAAAAATCATTTCTAGATTTATAAAAAACAACTTTTAAATATGTAAACATATTATGTACGAGTAGATCTCTTGTGAGACGGTATCACGAATCTTTATCTGTGAGACGGATCAACCCTGCTGATATTCACAATAAAAAGTAATACTCTTAACATAAAAAATAATATTTTTTTATGGATGATCCAAATAAAAGATCCGCCTCACATCGCTTAGGAAAAAATGCTAATATTCGATCACGAGAGAGAATTTAAATAATTTGTAAAATGGATATGATATATGAATAACTAAAATTAACGACCGTATGTTGATGAAATTCTTAAGTTTGAGACAATATATTCGAGATCTAATCATATAAAAAAAATCCTTCGGAATAAAATAAAAAACAAAAAAACTGACCTACCGTATAAAGGCAGAACTCCTGCCATGAGATCTTGTGGGGATGTCTTCCCACGGCAGTAAAATAAACATGATAATATGTGCAGCTGCCATTTTTTTTCTTTTGGGAAATCCCCCACTCCTTCAGACAAGACAAAATATATTACACCTGACATGGGATTGATGCAGCTATACGCAATTAATTTTGAGTGTCATTAAATATTTATGAGGTTTGTGTGGATCCAAAGATCGGGAGGTTCTTTAAAAATTATATGAAAAAAATGTGTGTCTGAACCTCTGGCTAGAAAATTAACTTTCTAAGCATTTCAGAACCTCATCTGTATCGTTTTTGCACTTGATATGAGATATGGTAGTGTCAAATACATTAAATATAAAAAACACGAACCTAAAGATCGAGTATTATTCTGGTATTGGATATTCCTCGTCATTTAATTAGTGGGCTTGATTTATTTCTTCTTATCCTAAAGCATTATCTTCAATATGGACGTATCGACCTAATTTTTTTTTTATTTGTAGTCATTCATGAACGAACTTCTTCTGTTTGGATCAATGATGACGGTTAGATCTGCGACGACGTTGTTAATTTTACTATAGCAACTTGTTAACTGGTACACTCTAAGCTTTGGGGAAGGAGAAGGGATAAGTTTGGGATTCCAGATCTTCTCCATGCAATTATGTGATCAGGTATTCAGGTGAGTTCTAAATCCATTTCACATCAAGAAATTTCAGCAGTAGATGCTGTGGATTTCAGATACACCCGAAATTGGTGTTATTTGATATATATCGTTCAAATCATTCTCCAAATCAAATTCGTGAATCCAAACACATGAGATTATTCAATTAAAAGGCAATGAGTTTACTGAGTATTAAGCTGAGAAAAAATTAATAACATTTGAAAGCATGCATTTCTTCGTGCATAAAACCTATGAAGTCATCAAAATTCCGTCACCAGAAGCCGACTGCAAGTAGAAGATCACTGCTACATCCAACGTTAGCCCAGAAACGATACACTATATACATAAAGCAGTATCAAGAACAAAGCGATGTCTGGGACTGTGAACCTTGTCGCTCTTCTTTCCTTGCGAGCAGGAAGCACACCAGCAGCGTGCGTTGCTTTCATAACCGCTTTTCTTTGACATTGATTTCAATTCCAGCTGCTTGCTAGCCATAGCAATTACCCTCCAATATTGGAAAAGAGGATGAAACGGCGATAAACATCAACAAGACCAACTTGATAGCAACTTGATTATATCCATCCACTTTGAGTGAAATGTGAGAAAGAAAGACAATCAAGCCTTAGAAATATGTATACAAAGAAGAGATACAGGTAGAGATTGCCAGTCTCCAAACCATTTGTAAGTAACAGAACGGCAAGAAACCTTACTCAACAACCTCATGAAAGCATGAACTAATATAGAAAAAGGCATCGAGGCAAATCTGCTTATACTGCAAACTATTTTTCAGCATCTTCATTCACAAGCATAATTTGAGTCGGGGCATTCTTTTAGTTGGTTTTTACTTTCATTAGAACAATAAGAAGCTAAGCAGTTTTGAGTAAATTGTTTCCGGATGCTGCCACCATTATTCCTCCCAAGGCACAAGCTTACAACTTAGTTGCTTCGTTCTTGTTTCTGTAGTTGTTTCTTTTTGACTGTAGTGTATACAAAAAGTTGGATCTTTGGAACTAAAGGGTTTGCTTGTGACAAAAGATCCATGACACATTATTACTTGCCATCAAGCACCTCAACAAACAATCGACCTAGTTTCTTCTTACACAAATCTTACCATATATTTTATTTGAGACATGAAATTTGACATGTATTTTGATAAAAACAAGCACAGTTTTGGGAAAAAAAGAAACAAAAGAGCAAAAATACACAACTCCATATATCCAAACATCATCGCTCTGTGCAACTTACAAAATACTAATACTTTCTTTCATCCAGCATCCGCAGCCGTCCCTCAATCAACCGTAAGCTGAATTCTCCGTCACTAACCTTCAACATATCAGACAACGATATCGAGAATCCATACTCCACCAAAAGATGGTGGCGCGGCTTAATTTTCCTCTCCAAACTGAATGAGAAATATTGCGGAAACCTCTTCAATTCCTCCAAATCCCCATTCATCTCATTCAAGAAATAATCTACCTTAGGCTTATAATTATTCTCTATGCTAAAAGTAAGCAAGCCAGGTGATCTCAACACCATGTTCCTAACATCATTGTAATCCAACCCCAATCCCATCAAATACTCAATCTTTGGTTTCAGCGTAAGCTCCAAGCTTGAAACCAACAACAATGTGGTTTGGGATGTGAATTTATTAGAACCCGCAAAGCCCAATTCTGTCAAGAATTCAAACGTGGGCTTCAATTGTGTTTCCGGGTTTGACACGAGGAGACGGGGGCACCGAATGATGGTCTTCCTAACCTCGGGAAAGGGGATTTCAACTACATTCAGCAGAAAATCAAATATTGGATAAATATCTACATATGGGTCGGAGGTAAGGAGCTGAGGGTACATGTCGAGTATGCGGCTTACGGCAGAGGATTCGAGGCCCATCGAGGCGAGGCATTGGGTGATGGAGCGGAGGGTCTTGAGCGGGGCGGAGCGAATATTCGGGTTCTTGTAGAGGGCTTTCGTGGGATTTACCTTGAGTGATTGAAGGTAGACGAGCTTCTCCCGGAATTTGAGGCCAGAGTCCACAGTGGCGCCAGAAGCGGAAGCGGCGGCGGAGGCAGTTGGGGGAAAGGAGAGGTACGCTTTTGCCGAGTTGGGCGCTGTGGGGATTGGCAATCGGAGTGTCATCTTTGAGGGACTCCGTTTTTGGGATGGGAGGTTGGATAAAACCGTTGGACGAATGGAGTGAGTGACAAATACACCCTTGAAACATATTGATGTAAATTTTTATCTTTGGATAAGAAATGGAGTTCGAATGTAGCATAAAGAAAATATGAAAAACTAAAGATAATGTATAAATGTTTGATTTTATTCACATAACTTGGATAAATTGCATCTAAAATATTTACTCAAGTGTGAATTTGCGAGCTCGAGTTGGAAGTTAGAATTCGAATTTAGCAAAACTAAAAATCTGGCGAGCTGTAGAGTTTCGATGATGTCTCATAGCTTAATGATGAAAATGACCTACCGTAAAAACGAATGATCATAAAACTCAATTTGCTACGAGTCATATATCTGGTCAGTTGGGTTATATCGAATGTTTTCTAGACAAATTGATGGTTTCAAGACCATACTTATTGTAATGAAAACAACCATCAGTTTGACATAAGCAGTTGCGCTATTTTTGTCAAGCTGATCATCTCAGTTATCAAAATGGAGTGGTTCAATATACGTCATGAATCTAAGATGATTATCTACAAATCATCTTCACAAGTCGAAGTCTGAATCTGAGTTTAAGAAGCAGATAAATTACGATAAAGTTGTTGGTTCTGCACATGGTGAAATTAGCATGGCTCGGACCTTAAATCAGCAACTCTCATCTTAACTGAAACAAGCCTAGCTAATTAATCAGCCTAGCTGACGAGCATAACTAGCATCAAGGCTCAAAATAATAAGGATCAGTTAGGGGGATCATCGTTGAGCTACAATAGCTCGGTTATTGAAATATTGAATACCGATGAATTAAATCGAGTTTGATTTTCAAACCAAGCGGAAGACACTCAAAATAATCCTTCATAGAAATCGATTAAATAATTTTTAAAGCATTTAAAATATATGCAAGTTGAATGAGTAAAAATATTTGGGTTGAAGCATTTTATCAAACACTTTGTATCCAATATTTTGGTATTTGAAGAATACATAAAATGCTTCAACAATGCCTCTTTAAAAACAATAGAAATGATAAGTAAATGCAATAAAAAAATAGACGCGAATTTGTTTATGGATGTTCGGAGATTTCAAATGCTCCTACATCACCCCTTCTTCCCCATTGGAAGGATCCACTAGAAGATTTTGATTTATACAACACCTTGTACAAACCATTTCAGTTTAGGACTTATCTTTTGCCTAACTGAAACTCCTAGCACTCAAGATTGCAGGCAACACCTCACAATCAGCATATTATTTAATGTCTCATATACAAAGACTACATACACAAGTTTATTGTCTTTGTGCAAGACTCACTCATCTAATCTTTGAAGTTCAGCTCTCTTGTATTTGTGTGAGTGATTGTGTGTGAGGAATTTATCTTTTACAGTGTACATCTCAAATGTATCCTCACACAAGGGTTTGTGCTCTCAACTAGCTGATATTTTAATGCTAACTGCCCATGCTTTGAATCCCCTTCAAAAGCTGTTGTTTGATCTTCAAGATATTGTATTTATAGGCTCCAACAATGATATATACGTTAGATACAAGAATATGACCGTTTGGAAAGTTTCTGTACCGTTTCTTCAATTGCAACAGTCAATTTCGCCTTGCTGGACATTTTCCCGACTGATCAACTCTGGTCAAATTAACTGGTCGTTCAGTTCAACTGCTCAGCAGCTGGTTCAGTTCAATTCAGTTAGTCAATTGCTGGTTCAGTTCAGTTCAGCTGGTCAGCAGCTGGTTCAGTTCAGCAGGTCGGCAAATGGTTCAGTTCAGTTCAGTTCTGCTGCTTAGCAGCTGGTTCAGTTCAGTTCAGTTCGGTTCAGCTGGTGTGTTAAAATCAACCTAGCTGATTTCAGTTTGTGCAGAACCAGTAGCTTCATCGTCTTTTATCAGCATCTTATGCTTCGATTCAAACTTTGACTTCTGAAGATGATTTGTAGATCATCGTATTATCTTTCCAACGCATACTGAATTGCTTCATTTCAATAACCGAGCTGAGAGATATGACGAAAATACCGTAACAGCTCAAATCCAAATGTGCTGTTTTCCTGCAATCAGTTCGGTAATTCAACGATCAGTTAAACCATGATAACATTCAATTTTGCCCAACTGACGTGAAATACGACTTGTTTCAAATTTAGTTTTATGATCATTTCAGTTGGAGGATTGTCATTTGAATCATCCAGCTGGGAGATATTATCAAATCACCGAGGCTCACCAAAAAATCAGTTTGGATAAATTCAGTTTCAGTTTGCTTCTTGCATTTGCAACTTCACACATGAGTAAATATGTTAGAAATAGAATAACAAGTTTTGTTAATATTAAAACCAAGATTGCGAACATGAAATTTTCCAACAATCGGAAAAGGTATTAATCAATTACATGTATGACATGCTTAGTTGTAAGATAGCATGTTAGACGTAGAAAATCATTTATTTAACAATCTATAAACTTGTTAGAGGTTCATATACATATTGTATTTGAAAATGTTTTATCTGTTCTCATGTCCTTTATGCATATATTTATAGATATATTTTATAGCTTGAATAGTTGAACATAATTCAACATTAATTTGACAGTTAAATTTAGCCAAAAGATATCGATTATAAGGTACTACCCACCGATTATCTAGATGTGAACTACTAATATTAACGGCGTGATTGTTATTTCTACAACGATATATTGGATATGAATTTGTTCTATATTTAGTATTTTTTGAGAAATCTTTAGGGTAGTTAAATTTACAGGAATCTTTTTTCACATAAGGGCAGGTTGGGTTAAGTAAGCCACAAGGTTCATGCATCATATGTTTAACTACCAATGAAAATAAATATGGGTGAATATGTGGATCAGGTAGTTGTTTAGACGATGGAATGTTAAAGAAAACATCACCACCTTTTGATTCTTACAATATCAGGAATGTAAATTCAATGTATAAAAGAAAAGCTTAGGAATCAGAAAGTAATGTAAGTTCAATCTCTAAAAGAAAGGCTTAGGACTTATTAAGTAATATGAAATCCATGAAAATAATTTTACTCAAACTTGAAATTCGACAAGTTGCCTTTTCACAATACATAAATGTTGATGATCGAAGTTGAGTTTAGAGGGGGGGTGAATAAACTCTACTCGTTTTTCGTTCTGATGAAGTACTAGAATCCTGTTAAGAATAGTAGTTGATCTTGTGCGTGTACTTTCACCTGATTACAATGAAAATGTGCGGAAACAATCTGATGAAGTAGTAGAAAAACAGTAAAACAGTAGGCAGCAGTTGTTTATGGAAGTTCGAAGATAAACTCTTCTACGTCTCCCCTTCTTCTGTTTCCAGAAGGTATAACTAAAAGACTTTGGATATTACAGTACAACTCTTGTACACACCCACTTCAGAAGGAACTACACTTCAGCCTACTGAAACTCTTAGTTTCTCAACTCACAAATGTGCGTAACACAAGGTTCTGAAAAGACTCTTTTCAGATTACAAACTCTTCTTGATGAAGTATAGATAGTGTAGTGATAGTGAAGAGTGTGATGATCAGTAGCACAAGATGATCTTCAAATGATCAGATAATTGCTATGAAGCGTGTGCTACTTTTTTTTTTGTTGAACTTTAAGAGTGATTTCGATGTAAAAGCTTTGATCCTTGAAAATCTGTTTTTGTAACCTGCTTTTGAGTAAGGTTTGTTACCCTTATATAAGAGCAACTGAGTTCAACGTCCATAAATCAGAATAGTCTTCAGATAGTCTGATAGAGTCAGCTATATTGCCAAAAGAAGTTCCTGCAACAAGACTGTAGAACAATCAGTTCTGTTTTATACCAAAATGGGTAAGGTGCATTAAATGATTCAGTATAGCAATTAATGTCGCAATTAATACTAGTACTTGGAACCCTTAACGGTAACATTAAAGAAGTAACGTTAGGCAACGTCTTCTACTGGTTTTGTATAACTATCTCTTCTACTGATTTAGTTTAACTAGAACAGCAGCTACTGATAAATTAGACGTTTGATCTGGTCTGCTGGTCTACTGGTTTTAGTTATCATCGCCACAATACAATTCATGTCTAACAATTTCCCCCTTTGTGGTGATGCCAAAACCTAATCAGTAGAAAGTTGTTAAATAAAACAGATAATCATATAAACTGAATGATAATTGTCAATAAGGATTTAAAAGTATCAATTGATTCCAATATCCCTGAAAATAATTTCTTCAGACGGAGGCTCTTGATCTCTTCTGTCAGAAGGTCCAGCCTCATCTTCTTCTTGATTTCCTCCTTGATCTCCTCTATCTGCCCTATTCTTCTTGATTTCCTCCTTGATTTCCTCTATCTGTCCTATCTTCCCCCTTTTTGGCATCAACGGCAACCACATGAGCAAAGAGGTCATTCAATCGGCCTGAGATATTGTGAATGCCATCGGTTAGCATTTCCAGATACGGGGTCTGAGAAGACATGCGATTATCTAGTGTAGCAATAGATTGATTTTGAGAATCAATCTTGGCATCCAAAAGTTCCACAGAAGTAGATAGAGATCGAAAGTGATCATCATGCTCAGTGAGTCGAGTAAGAATATTATTTTGATCACTGATGAGGGTGGCGTAAGATCTCGATATAGCTTGTCTGAAAATGGAAGTTTCAGCATACATCTTGTCTGTGGTCTCCTTAGTGAGATAGAGGTGTTTACCCATTGTTTCTCGGAAGGATTTAGCACCAGTGAATTCCGCAATGTTTTCACAAGACATACGCTTCACTAACTCAGAGATGTTGTTGAGATCGTTTTGCAGACATAGAATTTGATGTTCGAGATTGAATGCATCGAATTCCGGGGAGGGAGTGCGTGCAACCATGCGTTGTTTGATTTCAGAGACATTCAACGCAGTAGAAATGGGAGCAACATCCAACAAAGCAGTAGTAGGAGCAGGGTCTGCTGTGCTTTCTACTGGAGTTGCAGAAAAAGGAGGAGCAACAGCAACCAGAGGAGTAAATTCTGCAGTAGAAACGGCCAAGACAGAGGCCAACACTTCTTCCGGTGGTACAGAAACATCCTGTGAGACTGAGGGACCTTCAGTAGAAGGAGCAAGCTGCTGATTCAGAAGAGCTGTCATCTCGACTTGATGAGCAGCAGAGAATACCTCTAAATTCGGTAGCAAAGAGGGAGCATCTGAATCTGCCAATTGTTGCCCTGGAGTAGGAAAGTCAGAAGGTGGCAACGAAGTAGCCGGTGCTGCTTCTTGAGTGGTTGAGACTGAAGGTATAATAGATTCAATGACTTCTTCAACCGAAGCCAATTCATGCACGGACAGCAGTGATGATGTCGGGATGTGTCGAGTCGGAGATGCAGGAGTACTGAGAGCAGAAGCCTTTGGGGAGGCTGTAGTCTTTTCCTCAACTGACTGTTGAAATACTGGAATAAGACCGACATGATAAACAGTGGGCTCTCCAAAGCCTTGTTCTTGAGCAAGAAGTTGCTCATTCATCTGCTTCAATCTGTCAGAGAGAATCATGATAACATTTTGTTCCTGAACAGCGTTAGGAACAGCAGGATCAAAATTGGATTGAAGAATTTGCAGAACTGATTCTAACTTCTGACATTTCAGCTGAGCGAAGACAAAATCCCTTCTTCGCAAGGCCTCGATGATATTTTCTGTTTTGGCCAGCTGAAAAACCTTCCTTTCTGCATTCATCATTTTGGCAAAATTTCCTTTTGTCTTGAAGTAACTCAAGGAATGGAATAGTCTCACATGATGCCATTCATCAAAAAAATTCATGTCATCATTAGCAGAGGTCTCAATCTCTGCGAGATGAAGATCAACGCCAGTAGCCACAGTGGTTTTGTGACTAATAACAGGTGGTTCTTCCACCATTTTTCCCTTGCCTTTGTCAGAAGATGACACAGGCACGATTGGTCGGAAAGCAGAAGACCCGCTTGCTGGTTCCCGAAAAACAATTCCAGATGTTGGCTTAAAAACTGGAGCAGAAGGAGGTGCTGAAACGGACGTAGTAGTAAGTGTAGTTGAAGAAGCAGTGGTCCTAGCAGAAGGGACCGCTTCTGGAAAGACCTGTCGAATAGGTACTTTCTCAATCTCAGACAGTGCTGCTGTCTTCTTAATCTTAAGAATTGTGCGAGATTTCTTCTTAGCTGGGGTTGGCACTGCTGTTTGAACACCAGCAGCAGACTCTTCTGGTGCTGTGTCAGCTGAATCCAACGAAATGATCAATCGTTTCTTTGATATTTTCTTCTGAGGTTTTGGAGCCTCAGAAGCAGTGTCCCCAATTTCCTTCTTCATCGCCACAAATTCTGCCACTGTTGGCTTAGGCCTTAAAGCCAACACATTCGCTGCATCAATCATGGTGATGGGAGTCGCATCTAGATCACTGGTGGATGCAAAGCCAGCATCCTTGAGCAAAACGCTAATTTGAACCGCGAAACCAGAACTTCGCCTGACAACCATGTCCTTCATGATTCTGAAAATAAAATGACTCCAATCCACCTTAATCTCCTTGGTGATGGCAGTCATAACTTGAACCTTTTCCTTAGTCAACTTGTCGAATGTTCCAGCCTTGATCAAAATAGCTTTGGCCACAATATCGGCCAGAATCTGATACTCGATTTTTAGCAATTTATTGTGACAGGAAGGAGACAGTTCTTCTCCAGAGGCTGAGAAAGAACTAAGCGCAATAGACATATCCAGCTTAGAAATGTCAGAGAGTTCAGAAACACCTGCAAGTGGAAGGAAGAAGACTGCTCCTAGATGAGCGGCATCAATGGAGATAGAAGCATCTCCTTGAGTATAAACAATCCTGGCTTCATGCACTGTGGCTTTAGCATAAAATTCCAGTAAAGCATTTTTGTAGATGACTGCTGGTGCTTCCAGGAATTTGCGGAGTCCCGATTGCTCAAGATCCTGAAACATTTTCAAGAGATTCTCATCCTTGATGTTGAGAACCGAAGCAAAGTTAACTTGATACGCGTTAAGAGTGTAAGCGTTAGCCATTCCTGTATGCAGATGAGATCAGACAAATTTGCAGTAGTTAGTGAAAGTAGAGAAAGCAGTAGCTGAATAGCGATAGATATGAAACAGTAAAGGTAAAAAGGTTAAATCTAAAAGAATATATACAGCCGTCAGATAAACATAAAGACACGTGTCAGTATGTTTTTGGATGAGTGTTCGAAAATTTTGCAGAAACTGTCAGATATTCAAATAATTTGAAAATTTTGAAAATGAGCGGGCTGTCCAGTTGGTTACTGAAAATCAGAAGGGGATTTGTCATTTTATGATAACGTCTGCTGGAAGTTTCAGGGTGCTGAGAATATTTCAGCACTTTGACAAAACAAAAACAGACTCGAAGTTTTATCGAAAAGACAAACATCCTATCTGTTTTCTGAAAAGACGTCAAACTCTCAATTTGACTGAGAGACTGTTCCCCCTCGGTAACTGCAATTAATAAGTGGTCATAATTGCGATAAGTGACGCTTGGCCATCTTTCAATCTGAGCCGTTGAAACTGAACAGTCGCAATCTTGCGATTCACAAGAGTCTTTGTTCCCTCTATAAATACCTGCATATCTTGAACGAAGCTAAACAGATGAATGTAAAATGAAAACTCAAGTAAAGAAAGAGTTAGGGTTTGATTCAGGAGTCGAAGAAAAGCTGTTCAGAGAGGAGTTTGAAGATGTCATTCTTCACGTAATGATCCTTGAAATACACTCCTGGATTTCCAGTATCCACCACCAGACGGATTTGATGCTTTCATTAGTATGGATATGTTGCATCCATTTCTTCCAGAAGCATGCTGATGCAACTAGAGAGTGCTGGTGGATTGATGATGATGAAATCCCCTCTGATGCCCTGTAAGGCATCTAAAAAATAGATTAGTTCTAACAAGACCCAAGCTTGTTAGATTCTTTCTAGGCCTTTCTTTGCTTAGAAAGTCTTGTTCGTGTTGAAGTGCTTATTAAGCAAATTACAGAGAACTACTGAAGTCAAAAGCTAAAGATAACGCTACTGGATAAATAGCATTTAAGATCTACTGTTTTTACTTTTGCATGATGTAATGTACTGGAATGGTTTCTAATAAAATTTCATTTTCAGTACTTGACTATACTCTACTGCTTTTCTTCAAGTTCAGTACGATGAATAAGCGAATAATAAAAGTTAACCAAGATAATCAGAAAGTAATTAAGTTAAATCTATTAAACCAAGAGAGTTACGAAAGTAAGAAAACTTATTCTCTGGTAAAGGTTTCGTGAAGATATCTGCTGTTTGTTGATCAGTAGAGACATATTCCAGACGAATGTTCTTCTTCTGCACGTGATCTCTGATAAAATGATGTCTGATATCTATGTGCTTCGTTCTGGAATGAAGTACTGGATTTTGAGTGATTGCAATTGCACTGGTATTGTCACAGAATATAGGTGATTCGGAGGCTTGAATCCCATAATCTCTCAACTGTTGTTGAATCCACAGTATCTGAGAGCAGCAGCTTCCAGCAGCCAGATAGTCTGCTTCTGCAGTAGATGTGGCTATGGAAGTCTGTTTCTTGCTAAACCAGGATATCAGCCTATCATCAAGAAATTGACAAAAACCACTTGTGCTTTTTCGATCTAGTTTGCAACCTGCATAATCAGCATCTGACTATCCAATAAGATTTAACGATGAGTCATTGGGATACCATAAACCAACATTTTGAGTTCCTTTTAAGTACTTCAAAATACGTTTAGCAGCAATATAATGAGATTGTTTGGGGTTAGATTGAAATCTAGCACAAATGCAAACAGCAAACATGATATCTGGTCTACTGGCAGTTAAATATAATAACGAACCAATAAGACCTCGATACTGAGTTACCTCTACTGGAATACCACTTTCATCTTTATCAAGCTTAATAGATGAGCTCATTGGAGTAGAAGCAGCAGAACATGCTTCCATTCCAAATTTTTTCAGAAGCTCCTTGGTATATTTGGCTTGATTTATAAAGATTCCAGTTTCTGATTGCTTGATTTGTAGTCCTAGGAAGAATGTTAATTCTCCCATCATACTCATCTCAAATTTATCCTGCATCAATTTTCCAAGCTTTGCACATAATTTGGGGTTAGTTGACCCAAAAATGATATCATCAACATAGATCTGTACTAAAAGAGTATGCTTATTCTTGACTAAAGTAAACAAGGTTTTATCTACTGCTCCAATGGTAAAATCATGATCAATAAGAAACTGTGATAGAGTGTCATACCAAGCTCTAGGTGCTTGTTTTAGACCATATAGTGCTTTGTGTAATTTAAATACATGATGAGGAGAGAAATGATCGATAAAACCTGGAGGTTGTTCCACGTAAACTTCTTCTTGTAAAAGACCATTGAGAAATACACTTTTCACATCCATTTGATATACTTTGAAATTTTTGAAAGCAGCAAAGGCTAAGAATATTCTGATTGCTTCGAGCCTTGCTACTGGTGCATAAGTCTCATCAAAGTCTATGCTTTCTTCTTGTCTGAAGCCTTGAGCCACCAATCTAGCTTTGTTTCTGACCACTGTGCCTTCTTCATTAAGTTTGTTTCTAAATACCCACCGAGTTCCAATGACAGCTTGGTGAGATGGTCTAGGTACTAGAAACCAAACATCATTACGCTTGAATTGATTCAGCTCTTCTTGCATGGCTTCAATCCAACTAGGATCCAGAAGAGCTTCTTCAATTTTCTTTGGTTCATCCTGAGATATAAAAGCAGCATGCATATATTCATTAAACATTTGCCTTCTGGTTCTTAAAGGCGCTGCTGGATTACCAATAACCAATGATGGAGGATGGTACTTTCTCCAGATAAACGGATTTAACTGAGCATCTTCCTGATTTGATACATTAAGATTGTTTTCCACAAAATCAGTAGTAGGCTCTAGAACATCTTCTACTGGTATTGGTAGATCCAAAGTCTGTACTTCTGGTTCCACTAATGGAATGTCTGGTTCTGGATTTTGAAGATCCTTAGTATTAGCTTCTACATCATCTTCGCTGTCAATTTCCAGATGAATCCTGTCTAACCTGTTACTTAAATCAGATATGTTAGAGATTTCAGCACTGTTGTCTTCATCGAAGACAACATGAATCGATTCTTCAACATTAAGAGTTCTATTGTTGAAGATTCTAAAAGCTCTGCTTACAGCAGAGTAACCAAGGAATATCCCAGCATCTGATTTAGAATCAAATGCATTCAAATGATTTTTGCCATTATTTAGTACAAAACATTTGCAACCAAATACATGAAAGTAAGATACGTTAGGCTTCTTCCCTTTCCATATTTCATACGGAGTCTGGTTGTGTCTTTTGTTGACCATCGATCTGTTTTGCGTGTAACAAGCAGTATTGATAGCTTCAGCCCAGAAGCGCTGAGAGATGTCTGCATCTGCTAGCATTGTTCTAGCTGCTTCTTTTAGAGTTCTATTTCTCCTCTCAGCTACTCCGTTTTGTTGAGGAGTTCTGGCAGCTGAATATTCATGATGAATTCCCTGTTCATTCAAATATAGCTCAAGATACTTGTTAGTGAATTCAGTGCCCCGATCACTTCTGATTTTAATGATGGTGGTAGATTTTTCATTTTGAATCCTTTTCAGAAGCTTGATCAAGAGACTACTGGTCTGATCTTTTCCTGCGAGAAAGATTACCCAAGTAAATATAGAAAAATCATCAATAACAACAAGAGTATACTTCATTCCCCCTAAGCTCATGATGGGAATTGGGCCAAATAGATCCATATGCAGTAGTTCCAGACATCTTGAAGTTGATTTGCTATCTTTGGTCTTGAAGCTGGATCTTATCTGTTTCCCAAGCTGACAAGCAGAACAAACATGATTTTTAACAAAATTAATGTCAGGTAATCCATCAACCATATTCTGCTTTTTGAGATAATTGATTGACTTGAAATTCAGATGATTCAATTTCTTGTGCCATAGCCAATGTTTATTGCTAAGAGAAGCAACTGGGCATGTAGGAGTATTGACATGATTTGAGTTCCAGGAGACTCTGTAAGTGTTGCCTTCCCTCTTTCCGGTTAACACAGTAGTTTCAGCAAAATCTCTAATTATGCATGAATGCTTCTGGAAAGCTACAGAATAACCATTATCACACAGTTGACTAATGCTGATAAGATTGTAACAGAGGTTGTCAACTAGTAACACGTCATTTATAGTGATGTTACCATGGATAATCTTACCCTTACCCATGGTTCTACCTTTTGAGTTGTCTCCAAAAGTTATCTTTGGTCCAGTACAACTCACTATCTCAGAGAGTAGGTTTTTCTGTCCAGTCATGTGTCTGGAACATCCACTATCCAGATACCATGTAGAGTTACTGATTTCTGCTTCCTTCTTCTGTTCCTGCAAACACAAATTTTAGTAACTGGTACCCAAATCTATTTGGGTCCAAGCCTTATCAGTCCTTTAGGAACCCACATTTGTACAACTCTTGGAGACTTTGTACTTCGGATATGCAAAGATGTGTGTGCAACAGAAGATCTGTTATTTCTAACGGTATGCATATCAAAATGGTGTTCTTCCCTTCTGTTTCTGTTTTCCAGTCTGTATCTCTTCTGAACAGGCTTAGAGTTGTAGTACTGGTAGTTTTTAACCTTCATAGGATGTTGTCTTCCAGAGTTGAATTCTATTCTGAATCTGTAACTCTGGTCAACTTTTTCCTTAGGTTTAACGTAACCCAGACCATAGTGCGTTCTTCTGTTCGTTAGATTTACATTCCTTTCAACTAAAGCAGTAGGTACTACTGGTTCCTGTACCATGCTGGATTTCAAAAAATGAATATATTTCCCTTTGCACATATCCAGTTTTGGCTTGGTATTCGTTTCAGAAGATCCTTCATCATTAAAAAATCCGAGACCACTCCTGTCTCCAGACTGTTTTTGTAATTCTTGCATCTTTTCCAATGAAACAGAACACTTATTCCAAGCATTTACCATTAGCGACAACTTCTGGTTCTCAGAAAGCACCTTCTGGTAATCTGCTTTGGTTCTTTCATTCTCAGTTATCAATTTACTCATCTCAACTTGTAAATCATTACAGCTGTCTACTTGCACGCAAGTTAACTTACTGTTCTGATTCTTTAAGTCCTGATTTTCGATCTTAACTTCCTCGAATGATTGAGAAAGTCTAGAATACTCTTCTACCATGTCATGTAAAGCATTAATCAGATCAGTTCGTGTAAATTCGTCGGAGTCAAAATCAAATACCTCTCCAGATGTCGAGGTTGAGTCAGTGTCTGCCATGAGACATTTTACTTCTTCTGAATCACTGTCACTGGAATGGCTTTCTGAGTCAGATGACTCAGAGCTAGAGTCCGCCCACTTGGATTTGCTTTCTTCTGCAATCATCGCTTTTCGATCTCTTCTGGACTTTTTGTCATTTCTTTTGTGATCCTTTCTCTTTTGGTCATCCTTCTTTGGTTTAGGACAATCTGCAATGAAATGACATATCTTTCCACAGTTAAAGCATCCCATATCACCAGATGGTGAGTCTTTCTTGAAGTTGCGATTGGGACCCTGATAAGTTCGATGGTTCTTCTTCATGAACCTGGAGAATTTCTTTACAAACAGAGACATAGCATCACTACTGATTTGTTCAGCAGTCTTCTCCAGAGTATTGTCAGTGATCACAGTCGGTAATGCCTGAGGTACAACTGCAGCAGCAGTAGAAGAGGTAGAAGCAGTAGCAGTAAAGCAGTACCAGTAGCAGCAAGAGCCTTGGTTGGTAGGCTTGAAGGCTCTTCTCCACTTCTCACTTCCAATTCGAACTCGTAGGCTTTCAGATCTGCAAATAAATCGTGCAGCTCCAATTTGTTCAAGTCTTTGGATACTCTCATAGCCATTGTTTTAACATCCCATTCTCTAGGTAATGCTCTCATCACCTTGAGGGCTATTTCCCTGTTGCTATGCTCTTTACCCAGAGCAGCTAGCTCATTGACCAGGCTACTGAATCTTTCATCGAACTCGTTTAGAGTTTCACCAGCTTTCATTTTTAGATTTTCAAACTTCTGCATGGCTACAGACAGTTTGTTTTCTTTTGTTTACTCATTCCCTTCGCATATCTGGATGAGCTTTTCCCAAATATCCTTTGCAGTAGAACACATCTTTATCTTGCTGAAGGTGTTCTTGTCTAGAGTTTTATACAATATATCTTTCGCCACATTATCAAGATTGGCCTTTTTCTTATCTTCACTGGTCCATTCACTTCTTGATTTTTCGACCATCTATGGTGCTCCGTCAGTGACAGCAATAGCTGTATTAGGCTTTAAGATTCTCAGTGGACCATCTGTGATGACATACCACATGTCATCGTCTTGTGCTGCAAGATGTGCTTGTATTCTTATCTTCCAGTCATCAAAATCTTCCTTAGAGAACATAGGGATCTTGCTGAAATGTGCCATTTGTTGTAGTTTTTCACAAACAAGAATAACCTGCTCTGATACCAATTGTTGAGGATCGAAGTTGAGTTTAGAGGGGGGTGAATAAACTCTACTCGTTTTTCGTTCTGATGAAGTACTAGAATCCTGTTAAGAATAGTAGTTGATCTTGTGCGTGTACTTTCACCTGATTACAATGAAAATGTGCGGAAACAATCTGATGAAGTAGTAGAAAAACAATAAAACAGTAGGCAGCAGTTGTTTATGGAAGTTCGAAGATAAACTCTTCTACGTCTCCCCTTCTCTGTTTCCAGAAGGTATAACTAAAAGACTTTGGATATTACAGTACAACTCTTGTACACACCCACTTCAGAAGGAACTACACTTCAGCCTACTGAAACTCTTAGTTTCTCAACTCACAAATGTGCGTAACACAAGGTTCTGAATAGACTCTTTTCAGATTACAAACTCTTCTTGATGAAGTATAGATAGTGTAGTGATAGTGAAGAGTGTGATGATCAGTAGCACAAGATGATCTTCAAATGATCAGATAATTGCTAAGAAGCGTGTGCTACTTTCTTTTTGTTGAACTTTAAGAGTGATTTCGATGTAAAAGCTTTGATCCTTGAAAATCTGTTTTTGTAACCTGCTTTTGAGTAAGGTTTGTTACCCTTATATAAGAGAAATTGAGTTCAACGTCCATAAATCAGAATAGTCTTCAGATAGTCTGATAGAGTCAGCTATATTGCCAAAAGAAGTTCCTGCAACAAGACTGTAGAACAATCAGTTCTGTTTTATACCAAAATGGGTAAGGTGCATTAAATGATTCAGTATAGCAATTAATGCCGCAATTAATACTAGTACTTGGAACCCTTAACGGTAACATTAAAGAAGTAACGTTAGGCAACGTCTTCTACTGGTTTTGTATAACTATCTCTTCTACTGATTTAGTTTAACTAGAACAGCAGCTACTGATAAATTAGACGTTTGATCTGGTCTCCTGGTCTACTGGTTTTAGTTATCATCGCCACAATATAATTCATGTCTAACAATAAACCTATGGTAGAAACGCATCTCCCACATCTCCAAGAAGCACTTACAGGAATAAATAAATACCTACAACATGTAGATGATGATGAAATTAAAATAGAGATAGAACATAGGAATAATATAAATTTAAGTATAATATGCAAGCAAATCAAGAGAGTGAAACAAATGTATACTTTACTAAATTCTCTTGGAAAAATAGAAAAAACCCACAAAATTAAAGGGATCATTGTCTAACAAACCATGATCACTTTTGGAGTATTTGCGATTAATCTTATTATTGAGCTTGAATTGAGAGGAGCGAGATGGAAAATTTTTCATTACTTTTCTTATCTAAGGAGAGGTAAACAAGAGTTTTGTACACATATATATACACACCAGCTATTTACCGCCTAATAACTGACTAAAAAGCAATTAATCGCTAACCGCTATGCTAACTAATACTCAACTGACTAGGCTATATGTTAAAGCTAATAAGCCCCCTCAAGATGGAATATATGTCTTTGATGGCCATCTTGGACATGAGAGTTGATAAGGAGGAAAATGGGAGTGGTTTTGTGAACATGTCGGTGAGCTGCAAGTGCGATCGTATAGGAAGAAGTTTGATTATCCCAGCAACTATCTTTTCCTGAACAAAGTGACAATCGATCTCGATGTGTTTGGTACGTTCATGGAATATCGGGATATTTGAAATATGGATGGCAGTGTAATTATCACAAAAAATGGTGGCTGGAGAGGGCAAAGTAACATGAAAGTATTTTAATAACTGCAAGATCCAAACCAATTCACTAGTGGTTTCTTCCGGTTCTCATTACTTTGCTTCAGCGGAAGATTGAGAAGTGGTGGTTTGCTTCTTGGCTTTCCAAGATATAAGAGAGTCGCCAAGAAAAATGCAGAAGCCTGTGACAGAGCATCAAGTATCGGGGCAAGATGCCCAATCAGGATTTGAGAATTCCTGAATCTGAATTAATGAATTAACAGAAAAGAAGATGCCTTGGCCAAGTGATGACTTAAGTAAGTGATGAACAGTTGTCAAATGCGCGGAACGAGGTTGAGCAACGAACTAACTCAACTTATGGACAACATATGTGATATCAGGACGTGAGATGGTGAGGTACAAAAGACGATCATTGGGCATCTATAGATGGATACATCGGCAATTAAGTCTTCTTAATCAGCAGATAGAGTAAATGTTGGATCCATGGGAGTATTAATTGGCTTCCCAGCAAAAACACTAGTATCTTCCAAGAGTTGCAACGTATAATCCCATGAAGAATATGCTCCTTTAGTGCACAAAGAGTAATCTGATTTGGATTGAGTAAATCAAAAACTAAGAAGAGAGTGAGACAACTTTGAGTACCACTGCTGAGAAGCTTGTTTGAAACCATATAAGGACTTATTAAGCTTACAAACCAAGTGATTGGAAGCAGACCTTGAAAATGGTACTTTTGAATAGCTTAATGGCAAATCCATATATACTTCTTCGAATAAGTTGCCATAGAGAAATGCATTATTTATGTTCATTTGGACTAAATGACAATTATTGACAACAGAAAGAGCCAGAAGAATTTGACAGTAGCAAGTTTGGCAATGGGTGAAAAAGTTTAAAAGAAATAAACACCCTCTAGTTGAGTATATCATTTAGCCGCTAGACGGGCTTTGTAGCGATCAACAAATCCATTGGATGCATATTTGAATTTAAAAACCCAACGACATTCAATGGTATGTTTGCCCTGAGGTAGTGGCACAACATACCACATACAATTGTCTTCAAAGGACGATAGTTCATTTTTAATAGCATTTCTCCATTGGGGATATTGGACAGCCTCGTGATAGAATTTTGGTTCAAACTACGTAGAAACATTGAAAGCGAAGTCTGTATGTTGTTGCGATAAAATGTTATAAGATAGATGATTTCTTAAAGGATATAGAACCGAAAAATTAAATTGTGGATTTTGCATTAGCCGATTAAAATGGTAGTCCCGAAGATATGACATAGGCTGAGAAACCCTGGAAGAAGTTCGAACTAGTTAGCAATTTGTGTGGATTGAGAATCAGATTGGATGGATATTTGCTCAATTGCAGGAATTAGTGGATCCTCAGATATATTCATACTATGAGAATTCCGAGTTGGACCATCGAAGGAAGAAATTACTTCAAGCGTTGGTTTGGGTAGCACAAGGTCAGGAAAAATATCTATTGAGGTTTCTGATGTATTATTTGAGTGGAAAGGGAAAATTTTTCATAGAACACCACGTCTTGTGACACAAAATCTCTGAATTGTGGATGTCATACATCTTATAACCCTTCATTCCAAGGGTTAGCCTAGAAAAAAAAACATGTCCTTTCTCGTGGTTGAAACTTATGTCTAGAAGCAAGGAGCATGGAAGCGAATCCCAAACAACCAAAAACCTTGAGGATTGAGTAATCAAATGTGTTCTTGTACAAAAGCTCGTGATGAGTCTTGTGTTTGAGCCAGGGGGAAGAGTTCTATAGATCAAAAAGGTTTTTGTTAGAACAAATTCTCCCCAAAATTTGATAGGAACTCTCGACTGAAAATACAAGCATCTTGCCACGTTCAACAAATGCTGATTTTTCCTTTCAAATACAGAGTTTTGTTCTCGTCTTTGTACACAAGAGAATTGATGAATCATTCCTTTCATGTGAACTAGATCTGTGAACAGCAATTCTTGAGCATTATCAGTTCTAATAACCTTAATTTTGCTATTAAACTGAGCCTTTACCATAGTATAGATCAGTGAGAAAAATTGTGATGCATTAGACTTGCTTTGGATAAGAAATACCCAAGTAAAATATGTGCAATAAACCACAGGTGTGAGGAAATATTGTTGATCATGTATGGTAGAAACAGTAAAAGGTCCCCATATATCACAATGTATCAAATCAAATGGGGCTAAAGGCATACGATGATTCAAAACAAAAGAGATTCTTTTTTGTTTAGCTAAAGAAAAGATATAGCATGGATCAATATTGTCCAAAGTAATCTTTTGACAGTGAAGTCGACTTTGTAAGCATTCCAGAATCTTGTTGGAAGGATGTCCTAGGTGATTAAGCCATTCTTGAACAGAAACTATGTTTGCTGTAAATTGAGAGGACATGGCTGCTTCAAGAACATATAGATAGTCCACTCATCTACCCTTGCCAATCACCTGCTTGAGATTGAGATCCCGAATCACAAAATGATCATGGAAAATCTTATAACCATCTCAGTATGTGCATAAATGAACCCACAAAAAACAAATTGAATTTGAATTCTGGAACGAAAAGAACATCTTGAAGAATCAAGTTATCATTTATCTTGACATCGCCACTGTATGGTTTGGCAACGTGACAACTGAATTTTGTATGGGTCTCATGTAGATAAATTTCTAATGATTTGAACAGATATGTTGTGAGGCTCCTGAATCCATTATTAAACTGGACGAAAACATTAAGGAATGTGGTACATAAATGGGAAGGCATGTACCTGAAGAATGCGATGTGCTGGATGCATCGTGTGACTTTGCCACGGTAGAAGATTAAACCCCGGTGGATAACCATGTATCTTGAAACAGGTATCCAAAGTGTGACCATGTATGTTGCAAGCGGAATAGAAAAGGCGTTTTTTTCGGGTAGTTCCTAGAGTTGAAAAGAGGTTTACCTTTGGATACAGACCACATATTATCAGTTGAGAATTTGGTTGGTTCCCGCTTGATTGCAAATGTCATGCCGTAAGTTGAATATGTGAGTGTAACGTCCCGAAAATTTGAAGGTCTACGTGAACCACGTGCATACAAGTTATTAAATTTCTTTTGTATATTATTAAATTGTTTTAAAGCATTATATGCATGTTTATTTCATTAATTTGTGTTTAATTATTTTTATGCATTTTATGCATAATTATTGCATGATAGGGATTTATTTCGTGAAATTTTAAGAGTTCATACATTAGGGTTTCTACATGCATTTTGCGCTCGATCGAGGAACGGAGACCTGAGAATTATCAGAAAATTTATTTATTCCACGGTTTCTTTTTATTAATTAATTTAAGGTGTTTTAAGTGCATTTTTCAAAAATGGGATTTTATTGGGTATTTTTACCCGCATGATTTTATTTTATCCGGTACGTAAATTTTATCGAATCGTGGGACTTTTTGAGGGTTCGGCTAATATTTTTTAAAATTTCCAACACGAAATATTTTTCGGGATGTCTTTGGATTTAATGGGCCTACTTTTAAGCTTATTGGGCTTAATACTCTTTTTAATCTTAAAATGAACACATTAGGGCCCATTAATTGATTTGTTAACCATTTAAATAATGATAATCACCCCTAAACCTATATTAAATATTCATCATGTATCCAAAGTGTGACCATGTATGTGGCAAGCGGAATAGAAAAGGCGTTTTTTTCGGGTAGTTCCTAGAGTTGAAATGAGGTTTACCTTTGGATACGGACCCCATGTTATCAGTTGAGCATTTGGTTGGTTCCCCCTTGATTGCAAATGTCATGCCGTAAGTTGAATATGTGAGTGTAACGTCTCGAAAATTTGAAGGTCTACGTGAACCACGTGCATACAACTTATTAAATTTCTTTGGTATTTTATTAAATTGTTTTAAAGCATTATATCCATATTTATTTAATTAATTTGTGTTTAATTATTTTTATGCATTCTATGCATAATTATTGCATGATAGGGATTTATTTCATGAAATTTTAAGAGTTCATGCATTAGGGTTTCTAGATGCATTTTGCGCTCGATCGAGGAACGGAGACCTGAGAATTATCAGAAAATTTATTTATTACACGGTTTCTTTTTATTAATTAATTTAAGGTGTTTTAAGTGCATTTTTCAAAAATGGGATTTTATTGGGTATTTTTACCCGCATGATTTTATTTTATCCGGTACATAAATTTTATCGAATCGTGGGACTTTTTGAGGGTTCGGCTAATATTTTTTAAAATTTCCAACACGAAATATTTTCGGGATGTATTTGGATTTAATGGGCCTACTTTTAAGTTTATTGGGCTTAATACTCTTTTTAATCTTTAAATGAACACATTAGGGCCCATTAATTGATTTGTTAACCATTTAAATAATGATAATCACCCCTAAACCTATATTAAATATTCATCATGTATCCAAAGTGTGACCATGTATGTGGCAAGCGGAATAGAAAAGGCGTTTTTTTCGTGTAGTTCCTAGAGTTGAAATGATGTTTACCTTTGGATACAGACCCCATGTTATCAGTTGAGAATTTGGTTGGTTCCCCCTTGATTGCAAATGTCATGCCGTAAGTTGAATATGTGAGTGTAACGTCCCAAAAATTTGAAAGTTTACGTGAACCACGTGCATACAAGTTATTAAATTTTTTTGGTATTTTATTAAATTGTTTTAAAGCATTATATGCATGTTTATTTCATTAATTTGTGTTTATTTATTTTTATGCATTATATGCATAATTATTGCATGATAGGGATTTATTTCGTGAAATTTTAAGAGTTCATGCGTTAGGGTTTCTAGATGCATTTTGCGCTCGATCGAGGAACAGAGACCTGAGAATTATCAGAAAAATTATTTATTACACGGTTTCTTTTATTAATTAATTTAAGGTGTTTTAAGTGTATTTTTCAAAAATGAGATTTTATTGGGTATTTTTACCCGCATGATTTTATTTTATCCAGTACGTAAATTTTATCGAATCGTGGGAATTTTTGAGGGTTTTGGCTAATATTTTAAAAAATTTCCAACACGAAATATTTTCGGGATGTCTTTAGATTTAATGGGCCTATTTTTAAGCTTATTGGGCTTAATACTCTTTTTAAACTTTAAATTAACAAATTAGGGCCCATTAATTGATTTGTTAACCATTTAAATAATGATAATCACCCCTAAACCTAAATTAAATCTCCCACCCCCCTCCACTCACAAACCTCCTCGTGTATTGCTGCTGCTAAGGATTCAGTGTCTCCATTTCCTTTGATAAAGCAAAAGCTTTTCCCTTCGGCCGTGTATTCCTCGATCGTTTGTTCAAGATTAATCGCCAAGGCACGCATTGTATCATTTCTTTTTCTTGACACTCATTTTATATATTGCTGAATGGGTTTCTTGCATGAAAATTTCGATCCCATCATGTGCATAAAATATTTTTGATTTCATGTGCGTTTTCTTGCATTATATGTTAGTGGTTCACGTTTTTACTGTATTTTTGTGCAAGAAATTCTAGTTGTCAATACTAAGGACTATAAGTGGTGTCAAGGAGTTGTCTTGGGGTTTAGGGCTGTTGCTGATCGCTACAGGGTGAAGGGCTGAGAGAAAGGTTTCAATAGAGTAGCTTGATCTTTGGGTTTTTAGCGTGCAGGGTGCAACCAGCAGATCAGGGACCTATCTGTGCCTTAGAACAGACCCTGATGGGTCTAAGATGAGGCTTGGAAGGGCTCGGCTTGTGCTGGAACCATCCCCAAGCGCTGTGGATCGTATTGGGTTCGTTTGTTGTTTTGGGGAGTGTAGCGATCGGGTGGTCTACGACTGATGCATGGGTTTGATGGCGTGGGTGCAGTAGGTTTAGGAGATGCCTAGGGTAGTCTAAGTGTGAGTGGTTAAGGGCTGGTTAAGTTAGGGGAAGGCTAGGACGCAAGTTTGGAAAGGGAGTAATAGGGTTGGCGTTCTTTTGGATGCGCCGAGACTTCAGCAGCATGCCGAAATTTCAGCCGAGAGTTTACATGGCTGAGTTTGAGGTTTTTAGGAGCATTATAGTGTTTGTAAACATTGTTAAAAATTTGGGATTAATTCGGTTAAATTTCGAGACGATTCGAGTTAAATTCGAGACTCCAGTCCAAGTTTTAAAACGAATCTTTTAAGTTCTAAATTTTGCTCGAATTTACGTCTAAGAATGCTTTTAAATATGTTTTGGGACATTTTAAGGAGTTTAGTAAGTTTCGGATCAATTTTAGATGCTCAGGGGTAAAATGGAAATTTTTGGGTTTCGAGGTGCAAAATGGTCATTTTGCACACTGGGAGAGATTTCGGTTATGGCAGCGCCCTGAGCACAAATTTATGATATTTTAAATATTTATGCATCATGTTTATGATTTTACGTAATTATGATAAATACGTCGCATGCTTAGTTTAAAATAAAAGTTATGTATATGCATGTTTTATTAAGTGGTGAATATGATGTTATTTTTGAACGATGGGAATTTGTTGTGACTGACAATGTATATGTATACGATGACATGAGATATGATGAGCTGAGGCCAAGGCTCAGTGGACGGGTAATGCTGTCGCTGATATCCCCGCCGCCCGGTACCGTGGTTATACGTAGATGGATTCATCGAATAGAGCTGATACGATAAAGCTGATACGGTAAGTCACAACTAATGAACCGAATTCAACTAAATGAAAATGTTTACGTATATGATGACACGAGATGACATGATATGATTTTACACGACACGTTTATGTTATGCTTTTAAGTTCACGAAGTATATGTTGATTATGGTATTTTTCACTGCTGTGTGCCATATATATGTACTTGTTATTCCTGGTACAGGTGTGTTGAGTCTTTAGACTCACTAGGCGTGTGTGATGCAGGTAAGATTGATGATGAGGGGACTGGAGGTCCGAACTCTTAGTAGGCAGACATGGTGCGGTGACACGACCCGAGGACCCCATGTTTTCCGCATTATGGGTTACGAGTTTTGAGAGCATATGAACATTTTCACACGTTGATGATTTTAAGATTTTTATACATTTATGTTTCCGTATGATTTTGTATGAGTTTGGTTTTTTTTAAACTGCACTATTTTTACTGTCAAATATTTAAGATCATTTTTTAAAGTTATATTTTTCTGTAGAGCGCATGCATGCGAAACGTTTAAATGTTATTTCGAGAATGCGAGCTTTTAAAAATATATATATATTTCCGCACTTTTAAAACGAGTAGACGTTACAGTGATTGTAATTTGCGAACCAATCTGGCGTAGGCATCTCTTCTTGGATGATCATAGAGAACACTTTGTTGATCGGAGGCAGCAAATCAATTAATATAATTTGACTCCTGACTTGGGAGAAAGACTCATTGAGCCCCATAAAAAATGCTAGCACATAATCCATCTGATGACGTAGTTCAAGTTTCTTAATTCCTTCACAACAGCTTCCACAAACACATTGAGGTCTGAAATTGTTGAGTTCTTTCCAAATTGCTTTAAGCTTTGTGAATTACAACGCTTACACATGTTTGACCTTGACGATGATTGATCAATTCACGACTTATTTGAAATATTCTCGAGCCATTGCTCTGATGAAATCAATCTTTGAGGTCTTTCCAAATATCCAAAATGGAATTTGTGAAAATGATATTTGTTGATATTTCCTTTGAAACGGAATTGAGTATCAATGACATCACAATATTGTTGTTTCACTTCCATGAAGCCAACAATCTTAAATCAGAATTATCAGGCTTCAGAATTGATCCATCTACAAACCCCCGTTTGTTTCTCATAGAAAAAGGTATAACCATAGCTCGACACCAATAGGAAATGTTATTTCTGGTCAGCAATTGAGAGACGAGAAAAAGTCTTGGACTATCAGAGTGATGTATGTACTAAGGAATCATCAGAATTATTGATCGCTTGTGCCATTGTAAGAGAAACCCAAATGAAGTAGAAAAATTAATTCCACTAGATTATGATCCTAGATCGATGAAATCAAGAGAGATAATTTAGTCAGATAGTCGGAATATGCAAGCGGCGAGCACTCCGATTTTATCGGAGATCTTCAATCAATGAGTGAGCAGCATCGCTCTGATAGCATATTGAGCTTGACCAGAGAGGAGCGAGAAGAAAAATTTCTCATTACGTTTCTTACTGAAGGAGAGGTAAGCAAGATTTGTGTACACGTATATATACATTAAGGGTGTGTTTGGTTGAATGGATTAAATAATGATAGATTAATAGTCAAATATTTATCGTTAAAATTTTAAGATGTTTTAATAATCATTTTGACCCGATTTAATATCCAATTTTATTAATCAAATAGTTATCCATAAAATTGGATCTTAAACCGGGTCAAAATGATTATTAAAACAACTTAAAATTTTAACGATAAATATTTGATTATTAATCTATCCTTATTTAATCCACTCACCTAACACAATCTAAGTATTTACCACCTAACTGACTAACAAACAATTAACCGCTAACGGATATGCTAACTAATAATCAACTAGGCTATATATTAAAGTTAATACTTCTGGTTTCATTTCCAGATTTGTTGCTCTGTCAATCCACTTTGCTCTATTTTTTTCTTTGCGCTGTTGTTTTTCCTTCTCGTGTTTTCATCGGAATTTTGGTTTTTTTGCTTCAGTGCTGGAGTATTTATGATTGCACTAAGGTTCTAGTCCATTGTTTCTATGTCTTGGTTTGTTTTAGTAAATTTTGGTTGTTCATGTTTTCTAATTTGAGTTCCTGTAGGTTTGTCTTTTGGGCATTGTTTAAAATATTATCTAGGTTCTGAACTCTGGTGCCCGCTACATGTTTGATAATTTGGCTACAAAATTTTTCTTAGTTTTTACACTTTTCTCGCCCAACAAAGGAGCAATAAAAGAAGCATGGAAAGAGTTTAATGCATGAAATAATGAAGGAAACATTTTTTGCTTTGAACTCTAAGCCAACGTCAATTGGATTTGATGATAAAGTTTAGACTAATTGATGCTCTGAAATGTCGACATGTGAGGATGTAGATTTACATAATATTTGTGATAATTTTGAATCAATCTTGTAGATTTGAATATAATTTGTATTTGGTATCAATCTTGTAGATTTGAATATAATTTGTATTTGGTAGGATAAGATTTGATTAAAGTAAATCTTTTGTAGATTAGGTTATTTAAAGGGTTGTTTTAATATACAGAAGAATTATATAAGAATTATTTTTCTGTCATTATTATTTTTCTACATGGTATCAGAAATAAGGGTTCTCTTCTCCACCAATAAAATATGTCTAATAGATTCCAACTAATCTATTGCAACATCGGAAAAATTCTGGCACCATTGCATCTTTATCTGAAGGTGACATATCTTCCTTAACCCATAAACTCAATGGCCAAAATTACTACAAAGGGCTCAATCCCTAAGATTGTCAATTGCGATAACGGTAGCTAGGCTACCTCACATTAGATCTTCCTTCTAAAAAATCTACGGATCTGTCCTACAAAATCTAGACAGCCGAGGATTCAATTTTTCTTGATTGGCTCATCAACTCGATGGAACCTAACATCATTCACTACTATCTATGGTTTCAAACTCCGAAGGTGTGTGGATGCTAACAAGATATATTCGGATTTTGGAAATGCTTCACAAACATTTCAAATTCATTTTAAACTGAAAGAATGGAGGCAAGGCTTGAACTCAGCCACCCTACATTTTTCAGACCTTCAAGACTTAAGGCAGGAACTTGATATGTTTCTTGATAGAAGTTCTTTATGTGCTGATAGCAGTGTCAAAAATGGACATGCTATTTTTTTAAAAAAGCTTTTTGACTGGTTTAAATCAAAATCTGGATGATGTTTGGGGCAGAATGGTTGCCCCCATTCCATCCCTTGAATAAGCATTTTCCCATGTTCGACGCGACAAAATGCGTCGGAAAGTGATGCACACTGATATTACTCTCCACAAGCCTCTGATGCTTCTGCTCTCATTTCAAATAAGATGCACACACATGAACAACGTTCAAATAAGAGACCTCTGTGTGACCATTGTCATCGTCCTGGTCATACAAATGAGGAAAGCTGGGAAATCCATGAAAAACCTATAGATTGGGAACCATGGAGGAAGAATGAAGGTTGTGCGTATCACACCCAAACCAGTTCTAATCTAGCAGCCCCATCGGCCCTCACTGCCCAATTTACAAAAGAACAAATTGAAACGATTGAAGAGTAGTTGGCTATTTCGTGAAACCTCACTCAAATCCTCAAATTTTGATCCAGTCTCAGAAATAAGACAATTGACACTACCATTGGAATTGGAACATGTCTAATTGAGACAAAAAAAAAAATCTTATGAAGGTAAAGAACCGGTAAGTCCAAACCAGAGCCAAGAATCTGTGTAATGACCTGAATCCTTGTTTTGAATGAAGTATTAATTAAGAGATAATTAATGATTTGTTAATTAAGTTTTAAGGATTTGATAAATCGGGATCAAGTTGTTGGTATCCACCGAATTTAAAAAGAGATAAACCGATCTACTTCGGATTTCATTATCTCGAGAAATCCAACTAGACAAATGAGATTCTGGCACGTGGCAGATAAGATTGGTTCGAATTTTCTGAAATAGTGCGGATGCAGCCTATAAATGGAAGCCGATTATTTTGTTTCCTTCACCACATTCTTCAGAGAGAGTTCTAGTTGTACCGTAGTTTCTAGTCAGTTTCTAGGGCACTTTGGTGTTGGGAAGTTTCGGAGCTAGTATCGACTCGAGGAGGGTTCGTCATCAGCGGGCTGACGACGGACGCATGTATAATCCTAAATCCTTAGATAGTGATATAAGGATCATTAGGAAGATCTTTGTAGCATGTTTGATATGGTTTGTTAGTGATTTCATTATGTTGGTATTGTCGAGGTTCAGAGCTTTCTGTCAGATTGTTTTAGTGAGATACGTGATATACTGACTGAGATATCCAAGCTTAGTATACACACTTGTATGCTGCATATTTATCTGTTGCATGATACATGTTTTACTGCTTTGGCATATTATGCATGACATATCATGTTAAGCCTGATATCTTTTGAGATATACCTCGTTTGTTGGGGCCGCTCAGCCCTATTCTGTATTGTGGACGATGGGGCATCGAGAGCTACAGTGTCCGACGGGACCCGCGGGGTCTGATGACCTGGACATCGCAGGTCCACGTCTTGATGAGGAGTGAGGGAGCCAAAACATGCTTAGGGCAGATCAGATACTACACATTGAGGCGTCTCTAGACTGAGCATGAGATTCTTGACTTGATCCTTGATATCCGAACATATTGCATTTCGCATGCATCATATCAGTTTGTATACTCGTACATTCTCGTATTGGGCGATTGTCGCTCACGCCCTTGTTTCATCTTGGGCACCCCATTCCACGTGGCAGGTCTTAGGTTGGACGGTTCGGATGACCAGGGCAGTGGCTAGAGCAGTTGGGTTTTCGGTGGTGATCCAGTGGAGGTTTTTTGTGGTTTATCGTTTTAACGTTCAGAATCATGTTTTTGTTATGGTTCTATTAATGTTTAAGACTGCTGTTATTGCTCTGTTTTCGTTTGGGTTGTAAGATGATTAAGTTATTTGGTTTCCGCTGTTTAATTGTTGTTAAGGTTCCATGTTTATTAGTCTATTTAGTTGTGGCTCGGGTAAGGGCGCTACATTTGGTGGTATCAGAGCATGCAAAGATTTTTGGGACATTAGTAATTCTGTTTGAGGATTTAGAGATTGATTTTGGTTTCCTTTCAGATGTCAGGAGATGGAAGCAGTCACGGTAGTGTGGGACATGGCCGTTATGGCGACCATGAGGCTGGCCAAGAACATCGTCGTAGAGATCGTGACGGAAGGCGTCACCGATATCATGATGAAAGGAGACGTAGGAATCGTGTCAACATCATGGATTTCATAAAGATTGGACCTCCACCTTTGACCGGAGATGAGAATGCTGATGTTGCTGAAGCTTGGGTCGATATCATGGAGCAGTGTTTTCGAGTGCTGCACGATGACGAAGATGAGAAGATGGAGGTAGCCGATTTCATGATCCAAGGAAAAGCTCGGAAATGGTGGAAACCTATTTCTGCCATTCTAGTTCAGCAGCATGGGCGGATTCATTGGGAACATTTCCGTCAGGCCTTCATCAATCATCACTTTTCGCCAGCTCTTCGCCAGGCGAAGGAAATGGAACTGTTGAACATTAAGCAAGGAGATTCGAACATTGAGGATTATCAAAAGCATTTTACGGATCTGTTGCTGTACGCTCCTCACATCAGTGAGAATTCTACAGCAAAATATTCTCATTTTTTGAATGGTTTGAACCAGGAGATTTTTGATCGGGTTTCTGTCTGTGATGATCCTTCTTCGTACAAAGGATTAGTGAATCGTTGTCGTCAAACCGAGATCAGTATTGGTAGGTGGAAGGCTATGCAAGCTAGCAAAAGTTCTAGTTCGTTGGGACCAAGGGGTCAGTCTTTCAAGAAGTCTGCATCTTCTTCTTCTTCCGGTTCTGGAGGGGTGCACAGCTTTGGCAGGAAAAAGATGCAATGTGGCCACTGCGTAGGCAATCACCCGACGGAGAATTGTGGAAGAGCAACAGGTTCATGTTTCAATTGTGGTGGTTTTGGTCACATGAAGAGGGATTGCCCTAATTTGGAGAATCAGAGTGGAGGCGGAGGTTCTATGACAAGGTCTTATAGTGGAAAACAGTCTGAGGCCACTGTGCAACAGAAAGGTTTTCCTGCTCAAGGTTCTCGTCGTGGAGGAATATCGCAAGGATCTCAACAATGCCCACGAGTTCAGGGGCAAGTGTTTGCCTTGAACCAAGAACAAGGTGAGGAGCATAACGAGAGAGTCATTGCAGGTAATTTTCTTTTATGTGGTATTCCTGCATATGTATTGATTGACATTGGGGCATCACATTCATTCATAGCACCAATGTTTGTTAAGAAGCATAAACTACCCTACGTGTCATTAGATGTTTTGATGTCGGTGTCTACGCCGATAGGACAAGAGGTTTTAGCTAAGCGACTTGTAGTAAACTGTTTGCTAGAGTTTGAGGGGAAGTAATTTTCTGCCAATTTGATGATATTGGCTATGAAATATTTCGATTGTATTATGGGAATCGACCTATTGACTAAGTATAGAGCGACGGTAGATTGTTATCAACGTCTCATTCAGTTTCGTCCAGAAGGAGACGAGAATTGGTTCTTCTTTGGTGAGGGAGCTCGACCCCCAATGCCAGTAGTGTCTGCTCTAAAGGCACAACGGGCTTTAGCGAAAGGAGGAGAAGGATACCTCATTTATGCTGTTGACGTATCAAAAGATGTAATCGATGTGAAGACCATTCCAGTTGTCGATGAGTTTCCTGATGTTTTCCCCGATGAAATTCCTGGATTACCTCCAGAGAGGTGATCGAGCAAAACTTGCATTATGGAATCCTCAATAAAAATATGATTTTGTATGCTCAAAATTAATCGCAAGTGCACGATGTCAAGTAATAGTATAATGTATATGAGTACGAGTATCGTTCCACTGAGAACTGTATTTAACAATTATTTTTTTCAGTTATGAGATCTTTAGCAACGAAAATTTGATTTAGTGATTAATACTACTATGCTCAAAGAAAGATGCAAATAAAATGATTTAATAAGTAATGAATGAGAATTAATATATAAAATGTTGAGTAAAATTCAATGAGAAATGAATTTGTTGGGAATTTCGGTTCACCTACCCCTCGTTAATTAATTAATTCGTTCGATAGTGATTATATGCTTGCGACAGGATTTCCTATTCAACTGAACACACTCTCTCGAGCTATGCCAAACTAATTCGACTCAATGAAGTAATTAAATGTCTTTAATTATTTATCAAGAGTGAATCGCATTTAGATTTATGAAATCCCCTAATTTTCGACCCTAAGGACTATGACTATCGGCGCGTATCCAATTTCATATATCTATGTAAATTGTAGATCCACGGATTATACTACTCGTCCCTATCACTAGTTATTCTCTCGAACTCACTCGCAATATAAAAACGTTGTTAAAGTTAGCTACGATCTAACAACACGAAGAAAAACAATAGTATAATCAATAATTATGCCACAATCGAATATAAATTAATTCAAATCAAAGTTTGGGGTAGGCTCCCCTTAAATCCCAACAAATATTCGAGTTTAGCTACTAAAATTCATGATTGAAATCAACAAAACTAAGTTCAAATGCTAAAAACTAAACAAAAAATACTAGAAGTGACAAAAAACACGACGAGCGATGCCCGGAAATCTTCAAATCTTCAATCCGAACGTGAATTCCTCTCCAAGGCTTGTGGTGGCTGAAGAGTGCAGTCTAAATAATGTCTGAATCTCTCTATTTTGTGCCATAATCATTCCCATATTAGCCACCCCTCCAAAATAAGGTAAAGATTTGGCTGCAAAATCTTGCCAAAATTAGGTGGCGCTCGGGCGGTAAAGAATTACCTCTAGAGCGCCACACTCTCTGTAAAATACTTGGGGCATGCGGCTTCTCGCGCTCGGGCGGTAAAGAATTACCGCCCGAGCGCCAATCTTCTGTAACTTGGATCCCTGCTCGCGCTCGAGCGGTACAAAACAACCGCTCGAGCGCCGACCTCTCGGGATTTCTCCTCGGCCTTTCACCTCTCGTGCTTGGGTGGTATAAAAGTACCGCTCAAGCGCCGCCTTTTCTGCTCACTTTTTGCTTCAGTTCGCACTTTGCTCCATATTCGGCTTCCCAGTCATTTTTCCTGCAAATTTTTCACATACGAGTGAGACATGATCAAATGCAAATGTTTATTCTATAATGAACAAAATGTGAATGAAATAAACGCACGCACAATGCAAACACACACACATTAATGCAATAAAACACGTAAAAACAACACCTATCAAAAGGGAAGTGGAAGCGGAGATAGAGTTGGTACCAGGAACTGCACCTATCTCCAGAGTGCCTTATAGATTGGCACCAACAGAGATGAAAGAGTTGAAACAACAGTTACAAGATCTTCCCGACAAAGGGTACATTAGGCCCAGTGTGTCTCCTTGGGGAGCACCAATGTTGTTCGTTAAAAAGAAGGATGGGTCTATGCGGCTTTGCATAGATTATCGACAGTTGAACCGAGAAACAGTCAAGAATAAATATCTGTTACCGCGGATTGATGATTTGTTTGATCAACTGCAAGGGACTTCAGTGTATTCGAAGATCGATTTACTGTCTGGATATCATCAACTTCGAGTTCATCAACGTGATATCCCTAAGACTGCATTTCGAACAAGGTATGAGCATCACGAGTTTCTAGTGATGCCGTTTGGTTTGTCGAATGCTCAAACAGTATTTATGGATTTGATGAACCGAGTATTCGAGGATTATCTTGACAAGTTTGTCATTGTCTTTATTGATGACATACTGGTATACTCTTGTAGTCTTGAAGAGCATGCAAAACATTTAAGGATTGTGTTGCTAACCTTAAGGATTCACCAACTGTATGCTAAGTTGAACAAGTGCGAGTTTTGGCTCGACAGAGTTGTATTCTTGGGACATGTTATATCCAAAGATGGGATATCAGTGGATCCTAGCAAGATCAAAGCAGTGTTGAGTTGGGCACGACCGGAATCAGCACAAGAGATAAGAAGTCTTCTAGGTTTGGCAGGTTATTACCGGAGATTTATCTCAGGATTTTCTCAGATTGCTAAACCATTGACTCAACTGACCTGTAAGAATGTGCAGTTCGAATGGACTCATGACTGTGAAAATAGTTTCAATGAACTGCGTCAACGTTTGACAACTGCACCAGTTTTAGCTCTGCCATCTGGATCAGGAGGGTACATTGTGTACACTGATGCATCACTTCAAGGACTTGGGTGTGTTTTAACCCAGAATGGTCATGTGATTGCATATCCATCCAGACAGTTGAAGAAGAATGAAGAGAATTATCCAGTTCATGATCTGGAATTGGCAGCGATTGTGTTTGCTTTGAAGATCTGGAGACATTATCTCTACGGAGAGAGATTTGAGATCTTTACAGATCACAAGAGTTTGAAGTATATCTTTACTCAAGCAGAGTTGAATATGCGCCAAAGAAGATGGATGGATTTGTTAAAGGATTATGATTGCGAAATCAAGTATCATCCAGGATCAGCGAATCTTACAGCTGATGCTCTTAGTCGCAAGGTGAGATTATCTGCACTTCAGACAAGTTTCATATCAAGTGTAATCCAAGATTGTTGTTCTCTGGGATTTCACTTCCGTCATAAGAAAGGAATGGAACACATTCGAGTAACGAGCATTTTATCTGAACCGATGTTGTATGCCAAAATCAGAGAAGCTCAGTTTTTTCATCCGAATATGGAAAAGTTAGCAAGGTTAGCTAACGGAGACAACGCGTCTGGCTTTGCGTTCCAAACAGATGGAACCTTGTGTCTGTCAGGAAGAATCGTAGTTCCAGAAGATTATAAATTGAGACGAGATTTTATCTCAAGCTCATAGGAGTAAGTTGAGTATCCACCCTGGAAGCATGAAAATGTATAAGGATTTGAAGACCAGGTTTTGGTGGAAAGGTATGAAGAGAAGTGTTTACCAGTTTGTAGCCAAGTGTTTGGTTTGTCAGCAAGTGAAAGCTGAACATCGACGACCAGGAGGATTACTTCAGAATCTTCCTATCCCTGAGTGGAAGTGGGAGCATGTAACGATGGATTTTGTCACCCACTTGACACTGTCTTCTAAGAATTGTGATGCAATTTGGGTTGTTGTGGACCGACTGACTAAGTCAGCACATTTCATTCCGTATAGTCAGGAATATAGTTTCGATCGCATGGCAAGACTATACATCCAAGAGATTCTTAAATATCATGTCGTGCCAACAAGTATAGTCAGTGATAGAGATCCACGCTTTAACTCGAGGTTCTGGGGAAGTTTTCAAAAAGCGTTGGGAACGACATTGAGTCTGAGCACTGCCTATCATCCAGAAACCAATGGTCAGTCTGAGAGGACTATTCAGACGCTTGAGGATATGTTTCGTGCTTGTGCTTTGGATTTTGGACCAGCATGGCATGATCATCTGCCGCTTGTAGAGTTTGCATATAACAATAGTTACCACAGTAGCATTGGTATGGCTTCGTTCGAAGAATTGTACGGTAGACGTTATCGTACTCCATTGTTTTGGGACGAAGTAGGAGAACGACAAGTGCAAGGACCTGAATTAGTAAAACAAGCGATTGACGTAGTGGAATTGATTAAGAAGAGAATTAAAACTGCACAAGATCGTCAATCGAGTTACGTGAATACCAAGCGTAGACCTCTACAGTTTCAGTCAGGGGAAAAGGTTTTCCTTAAAGTTTCACCGTTCCGCAGGGTGATGAGATTTATACTCAAGGGAAAATTAGCCCCAAGATTCATCGGACCTTTTGAGATCTTGGAATGTGTTGGAAATTTGGCGTATCGATTGGCTTTACCGCCGTATCTGTCCAGCATTCATAATGTCTTTCATGTATCGTTGCTACGAAGGTATGTAGCAGATGAATCGCACGTTCTTAGTCTGACAGATGTTCAACTTGAAGAAGACTTGACTTATGTCGAGCAGCCGCTTTTAATCTTGGGTAGGAAAGAGAAAAAGCTCAGAAACAAGACATTCCACTTGTTCTAGTGCAATGGCAACGCCTAGGTACTGCAGAAGCAACTTGAGAGTTAGAGAGTCGGATGCACTCAGAATATCCACATTTGTTTTGAGTTATATTTTATTCAGTTGTATTTTACTTCAATGTTGATTTCGAGGACGAAAGCTTTGTAAGGAGAGGAGGATGTAATGACCTGAATCCTTGTTTTGAATGAAGTATTAATTAAGAGATAATTAATGAGTTGTTAATTAAGTCTTAAGGAATTGATAAATCGGGATCAAGTTGTTGGTATCCACCGAATTTAAAAAGAGATAAACCGATCTATTTCGGATTTCATTATCTCGAGAAATCCAACTAGACAAATGAGATTCTGGCACGTTGCAGATAAGATTGGTTCGGATTTTCTGAAATAGTGCGGATGCAGCCTATAAATGGAAGCCGATTCTTTTGTTTCCTTCACCGAATTCTTCAAAGATAGTTCTAGTTGTACCGTAGTTTCTAGTCAGTTTCTAGGGCACTTTGGTGTCGGGAAGTTTCGGAGCTAGTATCGACTCGAGGAGGGGTTGGTGAACTGAGATCGAGACATCATCAATGGGCTGACGACAGACGCATGTATAATCCTAAACCTTAGATAGTGATTTAAGGATCATTAGGGAGATCTTTATAGCATGTTTGATCTGGTTTGTTAGTGATTTCATTATGTTGGTATTGTCTAGGTTCAGAGCTTTCTGTCAGATTGTTTTAGTGAGGTACGTGATGTACTGACTGAGATATCCAAGCGTAGTATACACACTTATATGCTGCATATTTATTTGTAAGGACCGTGTATCGTATTATCGTAAATCTCATATGATTATCGATAATTAATGAAATTGTCATGGATTATGTATTTGATGTATATCGTGACAATGAAATTGAGAAATGAATATTGTATATGAATTGATGTTGAACGAATTTGATTTGAGAAGCCGGATGCCAATATAGTACAAAAACTAATGTATTGTACAGAACATGTGGCGCCCGAGCGGTAGAAAATTACCGCCCGAGCGCCAGGGTAAGTGACATTTATGTGCGGGCAGAACATGCCGCGCCCGAGCGGTAACTTTTTACCGCCCGAGCGCGGTACAAACGAAGTTCGGGGGCAGAGTGTCTCGCGCTCGGGCGCGAGAATTCTACCGCCCGAGCGCGAGGGCGGTAAGGATAAGAATCAGAATTTGGTTCTTTCTCATTTTATTTCACCGATAGTAACTTCGAGAAAGTTGAGAGAATTTCGAGTTCTTTCGTCCGAATCGACTTCGAAACGCTGTCTAAACGCGAAACAAATTATATATTTGTGATCTTCGCGTCGAGGGCTTTTGACTGAGGTAATTTTCTTCTAGTTCCAGCAGCTTAAAATATCAAGGTGCTGGAATAGCATGTATTTGAAGTTGAATTTCTGATATGTAGTAGAATGACAATAAACTCGTAATCGAAGTCGGAATTGAATTATGATATGATTATGATTTGATATGAATTTTTGAAGTTTCAAATAATATTTGAAACTCATATTAATGATTTTGGAGTATGTTATTGATTGAAAGGAATATGTAATTGATGTAGATAAAGTGTATCTTCCAGCTACATCAATTGGAACGAAGAATTGAGGTATGTTGCGACCGGGTAACATACGACAGGTATCTGTATTATATGATATATGTCGGTTTGATTGGATTGATTGGATTGGATTGGAATACGTGTCTATGTGCCTATTTGATGATTTGATGTGGCATACATGACATTGAGATTTGAGTATCGATGTACAAAATAAATGTTTTGTTAACACACATCATTTTATGCATACATCGATACATGACATGCACGTTGAGCTATGATCCTTGGATACCCTGATATGATTTGATTGGATTCCGGGGTTTGTGAACACAATCGCTATGCCGGTATTATATGACCCGTAAAGCATAGACAATTGTGGCCCCATATGATTGGATATGAGATGTGGGATTGACGACGCTTCGTCCACGTTGTCATATGTGTATTCCCATATCGGCCGGTGTGCCAGCTCGAGCATTGATTTGATTTGATAGCGATTCGATTGATTCTGACATGTGTTCAGTGGATGGGCATTTGACCTGATACCTCCACGACATACATGCATTGCATACCATATATCATTGTTTAGATATCTGTGGTATATATGATTGGTTGTTCCATACGGAGCTTTGCTCACCCCCAAGGGGGGCTGTTGTTGTCTTTGTGTGTGGACAATGGCAGGTACTCCAGGATATCAGGAGACCGGAGAGGGTACTTCTGGTGGGAGCCACAGCTTGGGCTGAGGTTTTATGTTTATGTCTGTTTCCCAATATATATGTATATGTATCTATATACCGGGGCATGTCCCGAGGATATGAGATGTTTGTATGTGATTGATTACGTGTGGGCGTATTTATGATTTGAATTTAGATACTATTTTTAGTATTTAAATATCAGAAGAGATATTTTGGGCTCATTGTAAAGAAATTTTAAACCCGTTTTCCGCTGTGATTAATTAAACCCTAATCAGATTGCATTGTAATAACGATTAGGAGTTAAGGGCCCCACACTAAGTGGTATCAGAGCATAGTTGGGAATGCTCTATTGAGTCTTGTGTACACTTGAATAGGCACAAATGAATTGTGCGTATGTGTTTGACTTATTTGTATTACTTTCTCTTATGTGATTTGATTTGAGTAAGTATCTGATGAGATTGATGATTTGGGATGATGAGATTATGAAATTGATATGAAATTGTGATATTCATCTTTTGATTTGTAGATGGATCACACAAATGAAACTGCGAGTAGCAGTACTGAGAGGATTGTTGGGCAATTTGAAGGGTTGTCCATGGATGTTGTGATGGCTCGATTCCAGGATCTGAAACCACCGAAGTTCTTTGGCACTGAGAGTGCTGAAAGAGCTGAGGCCTGGCTAAATGATATCGAGCACTTGTTTAATATTGTGGAGTATTCTAAGGCTCGGAGACTGAAACTTGCTTTGTATCAGTTGAAGGACCGAGCTAAATCTTGGTGGGAAGCCGCTGAGATTGGATTGAAAGAGGCCGGGACTGAAGTCACATGGGATGTCTTCAAGGCCCAGTTTTTGGAGCAGTATTCTCCTCCTTCCTATTATACTGCTTAGGAGAATGAATTCAATAATCTGCAGCAGGGAACGATGACTGTTGCAGAGTATGCTTCGAAATTTTCTACGTTATTGAAGTATGCACCTCACGTGGCTGGGAATGCGAGGGCAAAATATAACAGGTTTGTAAATGGTTTACATCCTGTCTTGTATACCTATGTTGTTTCTGGATTGCCTACCAGCTACGCAGAGGCAGTTGAACGAGCTAAGGCAGCCGAGGCTGGACTTAGGCGGGGAGGTCCACAGTATACTCCTCCACCACCGGTGTCAGCTCAGCAGCGTACTTTGCGACCGAGGGGTAAGAAGTTCAAGAAGACTGGATCTGCTTCTTCGTCTTCTTCGAGCTCTAGTGGATCACAGCGAGGGAGTCCTGTGATAGCTCCCTACTGTAGTCATTGTGGAGGCAAACATACTATCGAGCAGTGTCGAGGTATGTTTGGTACTTGTTATCAATGTGGGCAGGAAGGCCATTTCTCTCGAGTATGTCCGAACAGGGGTACGACTTCTGCTCAACCCCAGCCAGGATTTAGAGGTGGCCCTAGTATGATGAGACCTGCTGTTCCTGTTCCATCTTTTCAGCAGTCGAGTGTCCCACGATATCGAGGACCGGGTGGTCAGAGTGCCCAAGTTCCTCCTCAAGTGGGAGTGTACGCCATGACTGAGGATCAGGCGAGAGAAGCTCCTGGAGGTGTGATTGCAGGTATTTGCACGCTTTGCGATTATCCTGCACGTGTTTTATTTGATACAGGAGCATCTCATTCATTCATATCTCATGCATTTGTTGCATCTCACGATATTGAGTGTACCCCGTTGTATGATACTTTGTCGATAGCCACGCCAGCAGGGAAGATTATATTGTCTGAGAAAGTTGTGCATAATTGTGTATTGATATATGAGGATAATGTGATATTTCTGAATTTGATTGTCCTCCCTATGCACGACTTTGATTGTATTGTTGGCATGGATATCTTGATGACGAATCGAGCTACTATTGATTGTTGTCATGGAGTGTTCGATTTCGACCGATTGATGGACCCAAGTGGAATTTTTATGGCAAGGGTTCCCAAGCCAAAATTCCATTGGTATCTTCCTTGGAGATGTCTCGATTGTTGAATAGCGGAGATGAGGGTTATCTTATCTACGCTATTGATATTTCGAAGAAGGAGTCTTCCTTGTCTGAGATTCCTGTGGCGAAAGAGTTTCCAGATTTGTTTCCCGATGAGATTCCTGATTTTCCTCCTCATCGAGAAGTTGAGTTTAGTATTGATCTTGTGCCGGGGACTGCGCCTATTTCTAAAGCTCCCTATCGTATGGCACCATTGGAACTGAAAGAATTGAAAGAACAATTACAGGATCTTCTCGATAAGGGATATATTCGACCGAGTGTATCACCTTGGGGAGCTCCAGTTTTATTTGTTCGAAAGAAAGATGGTACGATGCGAATGTGTATCGACTATAGACAACTGAATCGGGCTACTGTGAAAAACAAGTACCCACTTCCACGTATCGATGACTTGTTTGATCAGCTTCAAGGTACTTCTGTATACTCGAAGATTGATCTTCGTTCTGGGTATCATCAAGTTCGAGTTCGAGATGAAGATGTGCCCAAAACTGCTTTTCGTACGAGGTATGGCCACTATGAATTCTTGGTTATGCCTTTTGGTCTTACGAATGCTCCTGCTATCTTTATGGATTTAATGAATCGTGTCTTCCGAGATTATCTGGACCGATTCGTTATTGTGTTTATCGATGATATTCTTGTGTATTCGAAATCGAAAAAGGAGCATGCTGAACATTTGAGACTGGTACTTCAAACTCTTCGTACTAGTCATTTGTATGCCAAATTGTCCAAATGTGAATTCTGGATGGACAAAGTGGTATTTCTGGGCCACGTCATTTCAAGACATGGCATATCTGTTGATCTTTCGAAGGTCGAAGCTGTATTGAATTGACCGAGACCTACGAATTTTCCTGAGATCCGTAGCTTCATGGGTTTAGCTGGATATTATCGTCGTTTTATTGAAGGATTTTCGAAAATAGCTAAACCTATTACTCAACTGACACAGAAGAATCAGAGATTCATTTGGTCAGAGGAATGTGAAGCTAGCTTTCTTGAATTGAAGACGAGATTGACCACAGCACCTGTGCTTACTATTCCCTCAGGTACCGGAGGATTTGTGGTGTGTACAAATGCGTCGGGTAAAGGTTTGGGCTGTGTTCTGATGCAACATGGCAAGGTGGTTGCTTATGCGTCTCGTCAATTGAAATCTCATGAAACACGTTATCCTGTTCATGATCTCGAATTGGCTGCCATTGTGTTTGCTTTGAAGATTTGGCGCCATTATTTGTACGGAGAAAAGTTTGTTATCTATTCGGACCATAAAAGTCTGAAATATCTCTTTTCTCAATCTGATCTGAATATGAGGCAACGCAGGTGGATGGATCTCCTGAAGGATTTTGATTGTGAGATTCAATATCACCCTGGATCGGTGAATGTTACTGCGGATGCCCTGAGCCGTAAAGTTCATGATTCTGTTCTAGCTTCTATTAGTGTCGCCAAGGTACATGATGATATATGTACTTCTGGTTGGACTTTTCACTCGAATTGGAATTCTGTCACTGTCTCAGCATTGCAAATTGAGCCGAATTTGATATCGAAGATTCGAAAGGCCCAACGAAGCGATGCTCAGATTCAAAAGTCGAAAGAACTTATATCTGCTGGACATCAGTCTGGATTTCAGATTTCTTCTGATGGTTCTTTACGACTTAATGGTCGGCTGGTAGTTCCTGACGACTCTGATTTGAGATCTGCCCTTCTTCGAGAAGCGCATTGTAGCAAATACAGTATTCACCCTGGAGGTCGGAAGATGTATTTGACATTGAGACCTCAATTCTGGTGGAGACGTATGAAGAAGGACATTGCTGAGTTTATTTCTAAATGTCTTGTCTGCCAACAAGTGAAAGCCGAGAGAATGAAACCTGGAGGATTGCTCCATAGTCTTGAAATCCCGAAATGAAATTGGGAACATATTGCTATGGATTTGGTGACTCATTTGCCTCGTTCGCCCAAGGGCTGCGATGCTATTTGGGTTATTATTGATCGGCTTTCAAAATCTGCGCATTTTATTCCGTATGAGCGGACTTATCCCTATAAGAGAATGGCCCGTTTATACATTGAGAATGTTGTGAGACTTCACGGGGTGCCAGTCTCAATTGTATCTGATCGTGATCCCAGGTTTACTTCTAAATTCTGGGGTAGTTTTCAGGAAGCTATGGGTACGCGTTTGGCTATGAGCACTGCTTATCATCCTCAAACTGATGGCCAGACTGAGCGTACGATTCAGACTCTAGAGGATATGTTACGTGCGATTGTGATGGATTTCAGAATGGGATGGCAAGATGCCTTACCATTGGTTGAATTTTCGTATAATAATAGCTTTCAGACGAGTATCGGTATGGCACCGTTTGAAGCTCTATATGGGAGACGATGTAGATCACCGTTATTCTGGGATGAGATTGGTGAAAGACAATTGACTGGACCTGAAATGATACAGGAAATGAATGATAAGGTTCAATTGATTCGGCAGCGGATGAAAGCTGCTCAGGATCGTCAAACGAGTTATGCGAATAAACGAAGACGACCCTTGGAATTCCAGAAAGGTGACAGAGTGTTTTTGAAAATATCTCCCTTTAGAGGTACTGTTCGATTCGGCATGCGAGGAAAGTTATCTCCTCGATATGTTGGTCCATATGAGATTCTTGATCGAGTTGGTGATCTTGCGTATCGATTGGCATTGCCACCAGCTCTCTCCGCTATTCATGATGTGTTTCATGTTTCTATGCTGAGGAAATATGAACCAGATCCATCACATGTGCTTGCACCTGATGAAGTTGAATTGGATCCTTCTCTTTCCTATGTTGAACAACCTGTTCGCATTATGGATCAAAAGGAAAAGATATTGCGTAATAAATCGATTCCTCTAGTACGAGTGCAATGGACAAGACATGGTGTTGAAGAATCGACGTGGGAGTTGGAAAGCAAAATGCGAGAATCATATCCGCATTTATTTGATGCTGATCCATCTGTTCCATTGTATTCGATGTATTCTGATCCTTATTCTGATTTTAGTTTTGATATGTACTATAACTGGTGACATATGTATGTTTACCAATGTTATGTATATAGTGATGTTTGAGATTTCGAGGGCGAAATCTTTTAAGAGGGGGAGAAATGTAAGGACCGTGTATCGTATTATCGTAAATCTCATATGATTATCGATAATTAATGAAATTGTCATGGATTATGTATTTGATGTATATCGTGACAATGAAATTGAGAAATGAATATTGTATATGAATTGATGTTGTACGAATTTGATTTGAGAAGCCGGACGCCAATATAGTACAAAAACTAATGTATTGTACAGAACATGTGGCGCCCGAGCGGTAGAAAATTACCGCCCGAGCGCCAGGGTAAGTGACATTTATGTGCGGGCAGAACATGCCGCGCCCGAGCGGTAACTTTTGACCGTCCGAGCGCGGTACAAACGAAGTTCGGGGGCAGAGTGTCTCGCGCTCGGGCGCGAGAATTCTACCGCCCGAGCGCGAGGGCGGTAAGGATAAGAATCAGAATTTGGTTCTTTCTCATTTCATTTCACCGATTGTAACTTCGAGAAAGTTGAGAGAATTTCGAGTTCTTTCGTCCGAATCGACTTCGAAACGCTGTCTAAACGCGAAACAAATTATATATTTGTGATCTTCGCGTCGAGGGCTTTTGACTGAGGTAATTTTCTTCTAGTTCCAGCAGCTTGAAATATCAAGGTGCTGGAATAGCATGTATTTGAAGTTGAATTTCTGATATGTAGTAGAATATCCGACAATAAACTCGTAATCGAAGTCGGAATTGAATTATGATATGATTATGATTTGATATGAATTTTTGAAGTTTCAAATAATATTTGAAACTCATATTAATGATTTTGGAGTATGTTATTGATTGAAAGGAATATGTAATTGATGTAGATAAAGTGTATCTTCCAGCTACATCAATTGGAACGAAGAATTGAGGTATGTTGCGACCGGGTAACATACGACAGGTATCTGTATTATATGATATATGTCGGTTTGATTGGATTGATTGGATTGGATTGGAATACGTGTCTATGTGCCTATTTGATGATTTGATGTGGCATACATGACATTGAGATTTGAGTATCGATGTACAAAATAAATGTTTTGTTAACACACATCATTTTATGCATACATCGATACATGACATGCACGTTGAGCTATGATCCTTGGATACCCTGATATGATTTGATTGGATTCCGGGGTTTGTGAACACAATCGCTATGCCGGTATTATATGACCCGTAAAGCATAGACAATTGTGGCCCCATATGATTGGATATGAGATGTGGGATTGACGACGCTTCGTCGAAGTTGTCATATGTGTATTCCCATATCGGCCGGTGTGCCAGCTCGAGCATTGATTTGATTTGATAGCGATTCGATTGATTCTGACATGTGCTCAGTGGATGGGCATTTGACCTGATACCTCCACGACATACATGCATTGCATACCATATATCATTGTTTAGATATCTGTGGTATATATGATTGGTTGTTCCATACGGAGCTTTGCTCACCCCCAAGGGGGGCTGTTGTTGTCTTTGTGTGTGGACAATGGCAGGTACTCCAGGATATCAGGAGACCGGAGAGGGTACTTCTGGTGGGAGCCACAGCTTGGGCTGAGGTTTTATGTTTATGTCTGATTCCCAGTATATATGTATATGTATCTATATACCGGGGCATGTCCCGAGGATATGAGATGTTTGTATGTGATTGATTACGTGTGGGCGTATTTATGATTTGAATTTAGATACTATTTTTAGTATTTAAATATCAGAAGAGATATTTTGAGCTCATTGTAAAGAAATTTTAAACCCGTTTTCCGCTGTGATTAATTAAACCCTAATCAGATTGCATTGTAATAACGATTAGGAGTTAAGGGCCCCACATGTTGCATGATACATATGTTTTATTGCTTTGGCATATTATGCATGACATATCATGTTGAGCCTAATATCTTTTAAGATATACCTCGTTTGTTGGGGCCGCTCAGCCATATTCTGTATTGTGGACGATGGGGCATCGAGAGCTACAGTGTCTGACGAGACCCGCAGGCTCTGATGACCTGGACATTGCAGGTCCACGTCTCGATGATGAGTGTGGGAGCCAAAACATGTCTAGGGAAGATCAGATACTACACACTCAGGCGCCTCTAGACTGAGCATGAGATTCTTGACTTGATCTTTGATATCCGAGCATAGTGCATTTAGCATGCATCATATCAGTTTGTATACTCGTACATTCTCGTATTTGGCGATTGTCGCTCACGTCCTTGTTTTCATCTTGGGCACCCCATTCCATGGGACAGGTCTTAGGTTGGATGGTTCGGACGACTAAGGCAGTGGCTAGAGCAGTTGGGTTTTCGGTGGTGATCCAGTGGAGGTTTTTTGTGGTTTATCGTTTTTTACGTTCAGAATCATGTTTTTGTTATGGTTCTATTAATGTTTAAGACTGCTGTTATTGCTCTGTTTTCGTTTGGGTTGTAATATGATTAAGTTATTTGGTTTTCGCTGTTTAATTGTTGTTATTAAGTTTAATATTGTATGTTTATTAGTCTGTTTAGTAGTGGCTCGGGTAAGGGCGCTACAATCTGAATCGAAGGCACATCCTCAAAGAGGTATGTTTCTTGACCTTGAGATTCTTATAGCAATCAAAAAGGCATGAGAACTTGCAGTTGACATTCCATCTCTAACTTTGTCTCTTGCTATAATTATTTCCCTCGCTTCATGCTTGTACTTCGAGTATATAGTCTAATTATTCTCAGGTCCATCCAAGAAGCACTATCTCTTCCCGATTGGAAAGCCGCGGTGTTCAAGGAGATGCAATCCTTGAAACAAAATAAAACATGGGAATTGGTGGATATTCCACGTGTAAAAAAGGTAGCGTGGTGCAAGTGGGTATTTACAGTGAAATACAAGGTAAATGGAATTGATGAACAACACAATGCACAATTGGTTGCCAAAAGTCTCACACAGTGAACTACAAGGCATATGGAACAGTTGAATGACACAAAGCACAATTGATTGCCAAAATTTTCACACAAACCTATGGCATTGACTACAATTAGGAATTTGAATAAGTTGCTAAGCTCAACACTAAACTATTTTTTCATAGGCAAACAATCTTGATTGGCCCCTACTTCAGCTCAACATCAATAATGTCTTTCTAAACGAAGAGCTTGAAGAAGAAATGATTGTGTGGAAATATGTTTGTGTGGTGTTCTATGTTTGCTAAAAATTAAAAGTTGTTTCACCTTCCTAACTTCATTGGTTGGTCTATATTTCTTTTGAGCAGACTTACTGTTATGATATCAGTAAGGCTTACCCTTAATAGAGTTGTGCCTTATCGAACTGAATCTATGACCAGAATAGTTGGGCTTGACATGAGAACTCTCTAGTGTATACCCTATACCAAATTATAGGCCCTTGTTTATCAGTTCAACATGCTTTTCAACTTTAGAGGTCGGCTCCTGATGTTCATATATTATGTTAAATCTAACAAAACTAATGAATTTAGTTTTACTTTTGTCTAGGCACACTTGAGCATTATTGTTAATTAAGTTTTTATCATTGCTATTGAAGCCGAGATATGTCATGTTTCTTTTTGGATTTTTCATCTCCTTTATTTTCTCGGGACTGGCTGACAAATTGTTCCCAAGTTTGATCAGCTCAATTAATTTATTATTATTATAAATCAGTTGGTGATGCTCAATCTGTACTTTTTCATTCTCAGTATTTAGTTTTGCAACTTCTGCCTTAAGACTTGACACTTTTTCTGATTGTTCTCAGTTATGTTCATTATCTTTGTCCTACAGGTTTGAATCCTTAGTCTTGACTTCCTCGAATGATTGAGAAATTATTTTATACTCATTAACTGTGTCGTGCAATGTTGTGATAAGATCATCTCGTGTGAAATTAGTTAAGCTAAAATCAAATACCTCTTCACTGGTGTATTTCAGCTCTACATCCTTCATGAAGCATTGAGTCTCTTCTTCATCACTGTTGATGCTGGAACATTCTGATTTGGATTAATCGGTCTCTGAAACATCCCACTTGCTCTTTCCTTCCTCTGGCACCAACACATTTTGATCCCTCTTCTTTCTGAATGACTTCTTGTCATTTTTTAATCTCTTCTTCTTGTATGAGATCTTTTGTCCCTGTCACTTGGTCTTTTATCATCTTTCTTTGGTTTAGGACAGTCGGCTATTGAAACACCCCACTCCCATGGCATTTAAATTACATAGAAATAGCATACCATATGCGGAAGCATTGCACTTTATTGGGAAAACATAAAATACTAATTTCACAATAAACATTACTAAACTTTTGTTCATCGTCCTTTACAAAACTATAAGCAACATAATACTAAAAGTCACTACAAATTTTTCTTTGTGTTTAAGGTACAAAATACAGATATAATTCCCAATGATTCCCAACATGACAAAAGATTTTCCCTTATCTTTTATATGACTTCTTCCTGCTTGACAATCCATTTCAGTCTTTTTTATCACCTGTATCACATGACATAACTGGAATGAGATAATACTCAGTAAGTAGAACACTATACATATCAATTACATATAGATAACTTTGGCTTAAAACGTGACTGTAGCCATGGCAGTGAAAGTAGAACGATACCACTTGAATGAACATTACATACTCAAGGCAATATGGATAGTATCTCATGGCATGAGTGAAAGGAAAGGAAATGATAGTCTATGACCTGTGACCTATGGTAAGTATCTCTTTGATATAAGTATCAAAACTGTGAGAGATACTCTATAATCATATAATTGGCCAATGACATGCATGGATTACTATCATTCCTTGGCTTTAATCATAGGAACTCTTATTGATGTATTTATACAAACACTTGGTAGGCACAATGGTGTATTAGCTCCTTGATCAATGAATTCAATGAAAATCCTTGAACAATGAACATATAACAATATATAGATCAAACAAATATCAATGAAAGGAGCTAATTATCAATAAACATGGCTTATATACATATATTCATCATGTGAGCTCAAGAAGAAGTTTCTACTTACAACCCACAATCACTTGGTAGCTATAATATCTTGAAGCAATCGCTACAACATTAAACACAACAATAACTATATATCATCACCAATAGCCAAAAAAATTTCGTCATCTCTTTAAACTCTCCTAACTTCCAACAACACTAAGTTCTTACCTTGTAGCTTGGAATTTTTGAGGTAGAATAAGCTAAGAATTCTACTAGGCTTCTTTAACTTGAGGTGTAATTTGAGGGAGAGAAAATCTTTGAGGGAGAAAGGAAAGAATCGATGGAGAAGGATATAAATGAGGAGTGAAGGGTTTAGAATTATATTTTGAAGCCTTCAAATACACCAAAAACGTGTTTTCTATGCCACATACACGGACCTCATGCCCCCCTCCATGTATGGGTCCGTGTACACGCTGGAAATCACTCATTTTTCATGGAAAGACCCGGACACCATGTAGGGGTCCGTGTACCCTCTGCCAAGGGCCAAAACTACATTATTTTTTCCGAATTAGCCAAAGTGTTAAACATGAAAGTTGTAGCCTATGTCTTTTATTGCATCTCCAATTAGCTTCATGTCATTTAAAGGTCTGAGTAAAACGTTATGCTCATTCACCCAACATGTGTCAGTGCAGGAACAACGATACACACGACACACTGCGGGCCACTTTTGGCTCGTCTTCCCTAATGATTTGAACAAAACTCAAAACATGAAAGTTATAGCCTTATATCTTATCTTTCTAATGGAAGTAGCCTCACATCAACTGGATCAATATACAAAACATTATACTAAAAACCACAACTACTGCCACATTTTTCATACCGTTTCTGCACTTCTATTTCCTATTTGGTTCAAGATCAACTTTCTATTCTACCCATTCATTTCTATAATCATCACCAACTATGAACATAATACCAAAACAATAACCATATAATAACCATTTCAATAAACATATCCATAACAAGTAACCCTTCAACATAATCTCAACTAGTAAAGCATAAAACATGATCATAACAATAATAAACCATAAGGATTAACATGATAAAAGGTTGGGCTATTACAGCTATGAAGTGGTCAGTTCTTCCACGATTAAAGCACACATTATCTTCATCAATTGACTCCTTAGAGATTTTCCAAACTTCTTTATAAATAATGACATCACATCATTACTCATTTGTTCAGCTAACTTCTCTTTAAAAACTGATGGCTCGATTGTTGTAGCAGCCAGTGCTTTGGTTACCTTTGTAATGGACTCACCATTAGTCCTTGATTCCAATTCAAACTCGTAAGCTTTAATATCTGCAAATAAATCATTTAATTCAAGCTTGTTCAGGTACTTGGATTCTCGCATAGCCATTGTTTTGACATCCCAATTTCTTGGAAGTGCCCTCATCAATTTCAAGGTTATTTATCTATTTCTATAATCCTTCCTAAGAGCAGCAAAATCAATTATTATGCTGCTGACCCTCTCATCAAAATTGGACATTGAGTCACCAGGTTTCATCTTTATATTATCAAACTTCTGTATCGCAACAAACTGTTTGTTTTCTTTTGTTTGGTCACTGCCCTCCTATAACTGAATTAACTTCTCCCAATTATCTTTGGTAGTTGAATATATTTTAATCTTGCTGAAAATATTTTTATCAAGTGTCTTATACAATATATCCTTAGCCACATTATCCAAATTGGTTTTCTTCTTGTCTTTACTGGTCCATTTCATATGTGGTTTTTCAATCATCTGCGTTGCACCTTTGGTAATGGCAGCAATTGTATTGACTTTCATAATCTTCATTGGTCTATCTATGACCACGTATCATCATCTTGTGCAGCTAAATAAGCACGCGTCCATATCTTCCAGTCGTCAAAATCTTCCTTAGAGAAATTGAAATCTTATTGAAGGAAGCCTTTTATGTATAGTGTTCAGAGACAAGAATTAACCCGCTCTAATACCACTTGTTAGGATCAGAATATTGGTTTAAATGGGGAAAATAAACAATCTTAACAAATTCTCAAATTAATTTGGTTGTGTTAACTACATTTAATTGAAATTCTTGTCGATTAGATTTCAATAAACCAGCAGTTGTATACTGCTCGAAAATATGCTCGCTGAAAAGATTGAACACAAAAAATGGCAATGTTAAATATCAGTTAGGCTAAGAAAATTGAAAGTAAATAAAAGTACACAAACAATTGTTTTTAAATGTTCGGAGATTTGAACAACTCATATGCTAGTCAATCATATTATAAATTAGATCTATAATGTTGTAATTTATTTTAAATTAAAATAGAGCTACTTAATAGCTCTAATCACTACTACATATTATTAAAAAATTTAATAATTTTCTTATGATATAAATTGGGTAAATTGATTAAATGCACAAATATTTATGTAACATTCTATTTTCATTTTTCAATATATTGATCACTATTTGAATAATAAAGACAGGATGAATAAAAAAAAATTGGATTATATTTCTATATTTATATTGAGTGATTTTTTAAATTTAATTTATTTAAAAACTAAATGATACAAGGATTCTCATCTGATATTGTCTGTACATTTTTTAATTGTTTTTTACATTTTAAATGTTGGTTCTATCATTTATTCAAAAAAAAATATTGGTTCTATTAAATCTTTTACATTTAATTAAATAATTTATAAATGGATTTTAAATTTGTTAATTCAAAAATATATTTTCTGAGAAATTTTTAGGTTTTCAAATTCTGAAAGACTTCTCCACTTTATTGTGGAACTAAATCAAATATTATGGTAATCGCAATTGATTCGAGATAACACAGGACAATGTAATTTTATTTATTTAACTTGGACAAACTACATTTTCAAAGCATTCCAACTTAAAGATAAGTATATTTTTCCAAGGAAAAATTTGCAGAAAAACATTTAAATAAATCGAAATATGTATTGTTTAACTATTGATCAACTGCAATTTAAAATGAGTAACTCTTTTTACAAAAAATCTCACATATTTATATCGTATCTCAGGTCGAATTGATCTACATCTGTAACAAAAACTAGCAATTTTGAATAAATTGAGTCAGAAACTCTTTCACAAAATTGACGTAAGACCGATTTATATGAGTTATTGTGTTTTAAAATATGTTTCAAGTAAAATCTGTAACAAATTATTGGTCTAACAAAAGATCTGTAACAAACCAAAAAAATGTAAGAGAAATTTGTACGCCTTAGATAGATAATCGTTTGTTAATTAAAAGTAGCAAAGATTATGAAATAAAATAAAAGACACAAACATTTATATCGCATAAACAAGTAGTAGCAAAGCTTATGACATAAAATAAAAGACACAAACATTTATATCATCACATAAACAAGTAGAGTGAGTCTCATGTGAGACTGTCTCACGGATTATAATTTGAAGACGGGTCAACCCTACTCATATTCACAATAAAAAGTAAAACTCTTAACAAAAAATAAATATTTTTTTATGAGTTACCCAAATAAGAGATCCGTCTCACAAATATGACCCATAAGACTGTCTCACGCAAATTTTTGCCAAACAAGTATACAAAATATTTTCTAGAGAACAAAAAATTAACTATAGATTAACTTGGAGGTGCTATACAAAAATTATGAAATCGATATTTAAAAGATTTCAAATACCAACTCCAGAAAGCAAGCAAAAACATAGAACAAAGCATTCAGAAAATCACTCCAAAGCACAGCAATATTCGGCTAAAGCTAAATAAATTTCCCATTTTTACCCCAAATATTCAATCATCATTATCACTCTCATCACTAAAATAACCTTTCTTCTTCTCCTTTTTCTCCCTTGTCACCCCTCCCTTCTCTCCGCCAATTAATGAATTCTCATCCGCCCTTGTGCCATCCACAGCAGATGCCCAATTCTCCGTTTCAAATACCCCACCATCCTCCTCCTCTTCTTCTTCCTCCTCTTCCGCCGCAATTTTCCTGAACGTATGCTCATATTTTTTGTCTCTACTTTCTTCTCCGCCACCCCTTCGCCCTTTCTTCACCACAGGACGTTCCCTCGGCCCCAAGAAGTTCTTCGGACACTCATATGACAAATGCCCCTCTTCTCCACACTCATAACACCTGCTCTTATCCTTGTATACTTTCTTTCTAATAAACTCCGTGGCACGTCCATTATCTGCAGCAATAGAGGCGCACAAAGTTCTCCCGTTGAGTATCTTTTTATCCATACCCTTTGCTGCTTTTATGGCATCGTCACGAGTCACGAATAGGATGAATGCCACACCTCGGCTCTTGCGTGTGACACGGTCCTTGAGGACCGTGACCTTGGCCACTTTACCAAAAGTGGAGAAGATTGTGAAAAGATCAGAATTTGTGAGGTTGTAGTCGATGTTGCAGACATAGACTGTGGATTTGGAGGGGGCAAGCCCACCACTGCCGGAGGCACCACGTGAGGGTTTGGTCACAGTGGAGGATGATTGTGGTTCAGTAGCGGTGGAAGAATATCGGTAATAGAAGGTTTCGTCGTCGTCGTCGTCTTTGTGGTACCTCTTTGCAGACATTATTCTCCGTGAATCAGCTAATTATGTTCGCCGTTGGATCATTGAGTAGAGAAGACAGGTGCTTAAATCTAGTAGACAAACATAAAGAAAAGATGAGATACATTTATTTATCGAATAACACAATCACACTAAGCCATTTATAGTTATTACATTAAAACAAAAGGAATAATCGCCCAACTCCTGTCACCCCTCATTTCCACAACCACCACCAATACCAATTCGATCACTTCCAAAACACACAAGCAATATTCCATCATAAACCCATATCAGAAAATTAAAAACCCTTGCTCTTTCTTTGCAACAAAAATTCACCCAAAAAACCGGAGAGCACTAAACCATTTAAAGCAAGATTACTGTTTAAACAAGGTGCAGAAATCAGAAGCACTTGCAAATACTTTTACGCAGGTGGGAATTGATTCTTCTTGAGCTCGGTATCGGAACGGGTACGAAGTTCTAGGTTGTAAAGGAAGGTGCTTTCGACGTCCCAAAATACTAAAAAAACATAAACTCGATACATCATTGAACATCCCAAAATACTACCTCCATCATCGAAATACCAAATAAAAATACCACTACCATAAACCCCATGACCAAATGTCTCACAACACAACGATAAAACCATGAAATTGATTTTAAGAAATTGGATAAAATTTTCTATGCATCTGAATATAAGAAAACAATAATAAAACCATCAACTCAAATACCAATCATTTCACAATTGTTCGAATTCATACATCAAGTCGTAATGAAAACTTGGAACCACAAACAACCCCAAGGCACAAGAAAAAATGGCTAAAATACACATATGTAACAGAAATTGATTTTAAAAAAAAACACAACAAAAAGTCTATATTGATTATTGGTTAAGAAGTTTTTCGGATTATGAACAGAATCAGTAATCTTGGGCACATTTTCATTGCAAAAAACAGTGAATTTAGTGGTCTCCATCTCCACTAGATGTTTGAAAAGGTCATCCCGAGTAACATATACTCGATTTTCCAGCATATCGTCGAAAGAAAAACTATCGATCTGATTACAAGAGGCGAATGAAGTTTCCCTAAAATCCTCAGCTCAGGGTTCATTTCTTGAATCTGAAACCATTGTTATCCCAACTGTTTCTCTCCCAGCCCTTTTGAAGTTCAAAGTGTTTTTGCATCCAACTCTTGAAATCAAATTTAAAAATGTGAAAAGTAGATAATGCTAGTCCAAAAAAAATTCAAAAATCCATCGAAAGGAGCTGAAACAGATTAAAGGATCTCTAATTTAAATATTTTGACTGAATTTGAAGGGAAGATTAATTTTTTAGCTGTGAAGGAGTAACATTTCAAGACAATGAGCATAGGACAAACACCTTTTGCAGCTTTATGTAGGCTTCTAAAACAGAATCCTCTTGACAATATTTTAAATTGGTACAAGCCAAATAATCTGTCAACAAATGACTACAGTCTACAGATATATAAAACTTGCCAAAGATTCCTCAATTCAATGCTGCAAATCAATCTACACATACAAACCACTCAAATGCTTAAAGCCTTAAACCCTGAAATATATCTTTATTTCTCAAAGGTGTACTTCGACATGAACTTGGAATCACTATTTCTCAGAGGTGTAAAAATCAGACAAAGCAAGCAGGAGGTACCTGAAATATATCTCTAATCGGAAAAGGGATGAGGCGATGCGGATGGCAGAGTGCAAGAAGGCGGAGTTCGGTTTTCCTATAAATAAAAGGTTGAGATCGATTTTCATAAAACCAGGAGACAAACAGAATAAAAAAGAGACCTCTAATCGGCGAAGTACGGCGGCGTGGCGGACAGCGGCGAGTTCAGCGCCGGAAGATAGCAAGATCAGCGCCGGAGATCGAGCATGGCAGTGGCGGAAGGCAGCGAGGCATGCCCTAGCTAGCTAGTTCCTTTTGCGGCTTCCTTTCTCGACTCTGTAGCATTATTTTCAGTTGGAAAATAAATTTTATTTAAATAAAAGTATAAAATATAATTCGTTATATATATATTCGAATTCTTTTTTAGGACAAAAATTTAGGTGAGATATTTTAACGAGTCGAATTTTGTGAGATGAATATTTTATTTGGGTCATCCATGAAAAAATATTATTTTTTGTGCTTAGATTATTACTTTATTTTGTGAATATCGGTAGGGTTGACCCGTCTCACAGATAAAAATTCGTAAAATCGTCTCAGAAGAGATCTACCCTCTTTTTAGATGATTTAAACTGAAATTTTATTTCTCATCATTTTGGAAAATTTATCGATCGAATAATCAAATATATTAAATAGATAAATATTACTAAGTTATCATATAATCCGATTTAGGGGTGTTAATCGGGTCGGGTGGATCGGGTTTCGGGTCAACACGTGAAATTTTTATATTTTTTTTTCGATCCGAAACAACCGGAAAACCCATAACGCGAATTTTATTTATTTTTTAAAAAAAATTAATGAAAAAATTCGAAAAAAAAATAATAATAATATTTTAATTTAAATACATAAAAACAAAATTTTCGATTTATACTTGAAAGTTTAATTGCAGAAAATTAAAGTATATTAATAAACAATTGTTCAAAAAATAAAAAAAAATATACAAAATAATTGTTAAATGATGAAAATTATCATATAAATAAATTTTGTTCAAACATATTACATACAATATATAAAAAATATAGGTAATATTTTCAAAAAAAAAAAATCGGGTCAACCCGTGACCCAACCCAAAACCCGTCTAACATGGCACTAACCCAAACCCATCCAACCCGAACTCGAAAAATCTCAACCCGAACCTGATTTTTTTCGTGTTGGGTCGTGTTGGATTGACGGATCGTGTTGCATTTTTATACCCCTAATCCGATTATTATATTTGTTCTATTCTTATTCATTCCAATCATCAAGTAAAACTTTATATTGTTAAACAATAATGAATTTATAATTTTCATTAGTAATGTCGAATGATGTATACGTTTAATATATTAAAATTTTAGTTCACGGTCATAGTATATGATCCTAGAATTTAGATTTTAGTTTCTCTATCAATATAAAATATTTATACCCTAGTTAACATATTATATTAGAAAATATCTTAGTTGCAGCAAATTTATCAATTTAAAGTAATTTATTTTAAATGGTTCATAAATCATATTAAGATTTGATTTTACAATTTATCTGATTAATGATAAGCCTAATTTTATTACTCTAAACCTATAAAGTTATATTATTATTTTATGAATTATCTTGATGAATTACCTTGATTATATATAATTATTATTTTTTTATAAATGTGTCATTATAATTTTGAATCATATTTTATTAATCGACCTTTCTTCGTTCCAGACGAGGAGTTCAATAGGAAACATGTTTTTCCTTGATGGTGGCTTCATATGTGGTAAATATATTGATCAGCTCTTCAAAGCTAGCCTCCAGCTTATTCATATTAAATTTCACCACAAACCCATCAAACGAGGATGACATTGACAGCAGTAGAATGTTCGTAGACGTTATTTTTTTGAGATGATAAGGTTCAGGCCCACTAAATTCTCGATGAGCTCAATCATCCTCACACTGTACTCATGGACCGAGACCTCTTCTTGCATGAGTGATGTCGTGAGCTTCTTGACAGTGTTATGTCTTAATGGAAATGTTTTCTCACCATAAAACTCTTGTGGGTGACCATAAATGTCAACATCGTTTACAACATCCTCTAACTGTCTCCGAGGCCGTGCTTATTCAGAGTTCAATGACTCAGGCCCATATCTTTTTTGGAGACAACAAGGATGGTTTTTGGAGTATTAAAAATGATATTAATGGATCAAGCAATAAGGTGTAGGCAGAAGGTCCAAAATTTAGTAGCCCCAAATTTGCCTAGGCCGCGCTTCTGAAATGGATCAAGCAATAAGGTGTAGGCAGAATGTTGAAGAAGCTCAAAATATAAATTTTCCTGGTATTTCCAAAAGGATTCGAATGACACAAATTTAATATTAAAAAAAAAAAAGTGAAAAATTTCCTGGTTTGAATCCGATCTTGAGTTTCATACAACATATAAACAATAAATAAAACATAATTCATTTTAATTTCACAAGAAAAAACAATATTTATATCAACTATTTATTGGGATAAAAACTAATACACTTCATCCTTGAGAAATTTTTGATATTCATTAAATGAATTTAAAACAGTTATTTTATACTATAATTATTGAAAATAATAGCCAAAACTACAAAATAAATATAATATAAAAACAGATAACCACAACATAACCTTTGACCTAGCTTCAATCTAGATCTAATCATGTATGATGACATGAAATTTAATATTATCGCCCATAGTTCCATTGATCATTTAATATTATAGCTTATATCACGTAATAACTTTATTTTTTCTATTAAATATGTGATTTGTTTAGAAATTTTTTTGGAGTAATACAACATATCTATAAATTGTTCTCCTCTTCTACCAAGCGGTGGAAGATTTTCAAAGATCACATGAAGGGTTTGACAGTTAAGCCATTGTACAAACAAGATAGGAAAATCATGTTGAGAGTGTTAAATCTATAAAGGAGATGTTACATTTGAAAAGTTTCAAAAATATGAAGAAACACTTGGTTTTTTGTTCAATCTAGAGATGTTACAACGTGCAGACAATGAAACATTGTTGATGTCTTGTAAAAATCTTGAAAATTCTTTGACTCATAAGAGTTGTTCTGATATTAATGGGGATAATCTATTTTCGGAGTTGACATTCTTGAGGTGCTCATTACTAAGAGAAGCAAAATCGACCATTTGATGTAGTGAATTACTTGAAGAAAATGGATGTGTGTTTCCCAAATACTCATATTGCTTATAAAATCTTGTTGACTGTCCCGGTCACAGTAGCAAGTGTAGAGCGAAATTTCTCAAAGTTAAAGCTCATCAAAACTTTTCTCCGATCAACCATGTCGCAAGAAATATTGAATGGATTGTCTATGTTATCGATTGAGAAAAAAATTACTGAACAACTTAATTATACAGCTTTGATTAATTATTTTTAGCTCTAAAACTGTTAGAAGGTTGTTTTTATTGATCATTTGGACATGTTTGATATTTTTATTCATTTAGTTTTTTATATTACCTTTAACGTATTGATTTAATTTGAAAATTTTTTATGGAATTAAAAAAAAAATATGAACACACATTATGATTCAGAGGTCTATTTTTAAAAGTAGACTGAGCCCAAATATTGTTAGGATCGGCCCTGACCGTCTCTACAGTTTTTTTGACAAAGAAGCTGGTATATAGCTCTTAGCTTACAAGTCATGGTCTCAGCATTTCTCAAACTTAGCCGATTCCTTAGCACAGACATCAGCAACCGCCTCTTTTGGAGGAGCCTTGTTAGCACATATGTCATTTTCTCTGAATTTAAAATAATTTCTAAATTCCTCAAACGATCTTAGTAGTTAGGTTCAATTAGCTTATTTTGATAGAAAATAACATATAGAGGATTTCGTGATGATATCTAAATATACTGAAATAGAAACAGAATAAATATATTTTAAAATATTTTAAGACATAAAATATGATATTTTGTTTTTTATGAATTCCCTCTCCCTTCATAACGGAAAATCTAATTATTTAATGAGTACGCAATGACCAATTACTAAATCTAGATCTTGAATAATATCAGTCAATCATAATTTTTAAAATGGAGAGTCAAATTGCAACCCTCACGTATTTTATCTCAAGTTTGATGAGAGGCCAATAATATAATTTTCTTTCTTTTCACGTGTCAAGTCTGAACCATCAACATTAAACCTTAGCGGACGGCCGCTATGAGGTCTCTAAATAATATGAGCCGAAGTCATGAGAGCTACACGTAGTTCACATCAAGTATGTCAGTAAAAGTCACAGTTTTCCGGTGTCAAAACCACTCCAAAATATAAGTCAGACACTAACCGTTGGAAGCGCTCATAATACAACCACCGTTGATGGAAGATAATAAAAATTTAAACTATGTTTAATTTTCCTTTTATGAGCGTGATATAAATTTTGAATCTTATCCAAAGTGAGTGATTTACATGTTTTCTATTTTCAAACTCTTGAGGATCTGAGTTTACCGTATTTGAATCTTGATCACTCACTAAATATAATAGTTACATTAGATTTTCATGGCACGTTGGGATACAAATATAAGGGGTGAGAACCGGCCACAAACAAACACAATTTAATAATTAAAAATACAATATGTAAAATATCATAACATACATCTAGTACATCGTTCATGGCTCTTAGTCATCCTTTTACTATATAATATCAAATATGATATTAAATCATAATATCATATATGATCAAATCACGTTTATTGTAAATTTATCTTTAATCACTATAATTAAAAATAAATTAATAAGCATCGCACTTATTGGAATAAATAAATTCATATTTATTCAATTAATTTATTAATAATTAAAATTTATGTTGGAAACTAAATTTCAGTGATTTGACAAACTAAGCATCGAACTTATTGGAATAACTGATCAAAGGCAAACGAGCTTAACTGACTAAAATCTTACGACTGTTAGTTGTCATTAACTGAAGATTAATGCGTACCAGCTAAATATTATCCACGTCGAACTGATCAGTTGGAAACTGGTCAGTTGAAGCAGAATATAACCGACTGATCAGTTGGGAACTGATCAGTTGAAAACAATTAGTTATGAGTTCTCCAGCAAAGTATCTTTCAGCTGATCTCCCAGTTGAACACGTCATCAGTTGAGAACGACAACCGACCACTAGTACATCAGACTACAACTAATAGTGAAACGCTGCATTTCAGAGATTGCAGTGTACGATTATCAGAGAATATCGACGTGGCAATCAACGGATATAAAGATTCAAATGTTATTTGGTATTACCGTTGAGATGAAAGCCTATAAATAGGTGAAGAGGGCAGCTGAGAAGAATAACATGCGAACTACTATTCTATTCAAGCTTGTTGTTACTCTGCTAAAATCACCACTCGTATTTGAATATCAAGAGCTCACTCTTATCAGATATATAAGTAGCAATCAAGGTTATATTTACGAGCTTATTAGCACTTTGAAATTTTTGTTAGATTCATTCAGTTGTGTTATATTCAGTCACGCACTGTAAAAGTTATTATGAACTAAGAGTTTCAGTTTGGCAGTGTTAAGTCCAAACTGAAGTGGGTTAGTACAACGTGTGTATTCGATCAAAGTCTTTTAGTGTAAATCCTACCTTCGTGATAGAAGGGGTGACGTAGGAGTTATTCTATTCTCCGAATATCCAGAAACATATCGTGTGCTTTTTATTTCAGTTACTATCAGTTATTCTATCTTTCAGTCAGTTTACTTCCGCAACTGTTTTTTCAATTAAACTGATTGTTATCGACTGACGAGATACCGAGTGTCAGTTTGTCATTAAACTGAATCTTTTATTCGAAAAGAATTTATAATCAGTGAGTGTTAATTCAACCCCCAGGTTTAAACACTTATCACCTTCTAACCGATCCTTTCAAGTTGTATCAGAGCAGTTGAATCTCGTCTCAGAATATTTCTACTCAAATTATTCATTATGACTTCATTCAACAAGATCCCAATGTTTTCCAGAGAAGAATTCGGTGATTGGAAAATCAGGATGCATGCTCACTTAGCTGCACAAGACGATGATATGTGGTACGTCATCACTGACGGACTCATGAAGATTCTGAAAGCCAACACAGCCGTTTCAATCACCGATGGAGCACCTCATAGAATTGAAAAGCCCAGATATGAGTGGAATCCTGAGGACAAAAAAAAGCAAATTTGGATAACGTGGCAAAGGATATACTGTACAAAATGCTGGATAAAATAACTTTCAGCAAGATCGAAATGTGTAAGATAGCTAAACAAATTTGGGAAAATCTGATCCAGCTTTGTGAAGGGAATGAACAAACGAAAGAGAATAAACTTTCTGTTGCTGTTCAGAAGTTTGATAATATCAAGATGAGAACTGGAGAATCGATGCATGAGTATGATGAGAGAGTCAGCTGTATAATCAATGAGCTAAATGCACTTGGAAAAGTGTATACCAACAAAGAAGTTGCATTGAAAGTGATCAGAGGTCTTCCCAAGGAGTCGGACGTTAAGACCATGGCAATGAGGGAATCCAAGGATCTAAACAAGGTTGAGCTTCATGAACTATTTGCTGATATGAAGGCCTATGAGTTTGAGCTGCAAACTCGAGAAGGAGAACCTTCTACTCAGCAGTCACAACTGCCTTAGCTGCTGTAAGAACATAACCAACTGGTTAAATCGAGAAGGTTGCTGATCAACTAAGCAATGATGCCATGTCATTGTTCATCGAAAAATTCGGAAGATTTATGAGGAAAAATCAAGGGAACTTCTAGAAGCATTATCAGAGAAACAATTCTAAAGAGGAATCAAACGCTTGCTACAACTGTGGCAAATCCGCTCACTTCATTGCTGACTGTCCCAGACCTAAGAAGGAAAGTCAAGGCTCGACTGAAAGAAAGAAGAAGACATATGAGCACAAAAGGAGACCCAAGGATGATAAGAAGTCTTTCAGGAAGAAACATGAGGTACTCTTAGCTGAAGAGAGTAAATCAAAATGGGCAGAAACTAACAGCGAAGAGTCAGAGCCAGAAACCTCATGCAGTTCTAGTGATGGTGAAGAGGAAGTGAAGTGTCGAATGGCTGGTGATGCAGAAGTGGAGTCAAGCAGTCAACAGGTATTCGACTTTAGCTCAACTGATTTCACTAGAGAAGAACTCATTTCAACTCTTCATGACATGGTTAGTAGGGGTGTCAATCGTGTCGGGTGGGTCGGGTTTCGGGTCAACCCACAAAATTTTTTTATTTATTTTTCCAACCCGAACCCGAAGCAACCCGAAAACCCCCAGCCCGAACACGAACCCGTCTAACCCGAATTTTATTTTGTTTTTTTGTTTTTTTTAAAAAATTAATGAAAAAAATTCGAAAAAATAATAAAAAAAATAATATTTTAATTTAAACACATAATAACAAAATTTTCGATTTAAATTTGAAAGTTTAATTGTAGAAAATTAAAAGATATTTACTAAATCAAATAAACAATTATTAAAAAAATAAAAAAAATATACAAAAAAATATTAAATGATGAAAATCATATAAATATACAATAAATTTTGTTCAAACATACAATATATAAAAAAATATAAGTAATATTTTCAAAAAAAAAATCGGGTCAACCCGTGACCCAACCCGAAACCCGTCTAACCTGGCACTAACCCGAACCCGAAAAACCCCAACCCGAAACTGATTTTTTTTTTTCGTGTTGGGTCGTGTCGGGTTGACGGATCGTGTTGCATTTTGACACCCCTAAGATTAGTGAGTACCACAAGTTTGCCTTATCTTTTGAAAAGGCCAAAGCAAAGCAAAATGATCCCATAGACAATAAAACTAAAAATGATGAATCAGTTGATGTGATGAGTCTAAAAGACGAGATTGCTGAGCTCAATGCTGAAAGAAGCAGGAATCAATCAATGATTCAGAAGTTGATGCTCGAAAATTCAAAGCAAACTGAGCTGATTCAGGCTTGGAACAAATCATCTGTTGCATTAACTGATATACAGAAATCAGTTACTGTTAAAACTTTAGGGTTCAGTAACTAAGTTGAAATGTCTTCCAATGATACTCGACCAAAACTGAATATGGATAAAGGGAAATACATTCACTTTTTCAAATCAGTTGTGGTACAAGAACAAACTGAGCCAAGTAAACTGGTTGAACAACCTACTGAAAGTACGAACAAGGCTAAAAGATATGATATTGGTTATAGCCCAAAAGTTTTAACCGACTCACGCAGTCAGTCGTCAAAAAGATTCAGCAGGAACTATTCAAATGGCTACTCCAATTACTATAACAACAAGCCAGTTCAGAAAAGCTATCAGCTGAACAATCAGTTGAACAAAGCCAAATCACATGTTGTCTTACCTGCACACTAGTGACACTACACACCAAGCACACACAAATCGAGAAAGACCATCTGGAATACGGCAATTGGACAGTCAGTTAGACTGATCCAAGTCTGGATTCCTAAAAGACTAATCAATTTTGGACCCAAATAGAAAATAGTACCAATATTATATATTGTGTGTGATTGCAGGTAACAGGTACAATCAAGGAATCAATCTGGTACTTGGATAGTGGATGCTCACAACACATGACAGGAGATGCAAACTTGTTATCTCAACTGATCAAGTACATTGGACCAAATATCAATTTCGGATATAATTCCAAAGGTAAAAATGTGGGTAAGGGTAAGCTTATCCATGATAACTTCATCATTAATGATGTTTTATTAGTTGAGAATCTCAAGTATAATCTGATTAGCATTAGTCAGTTATGCGATAATGGATTCTCAGTTCAGTTTGAGAAACATTCATGTTCAGTCAGAGATGTAACTGATGAGGTCATACTAACTGGCAAACGGTGTGGAAACACTTACAAAGTCAGTTGGAATGATCAACCTTATGCACCAATATGTTTTATTGCTTCAAAATCTTCTAAAAACTGGTTGTGGCATAAGAGATTAAACCACCTGAACATTAAATCTATTGCATATCTGTGTAATCACGATCTTGTCACCGGTTTGCCCAAAATGGATTTTACCAAAGATAAAATTTGCTCAGCATGTCAGTTCGGTAAACAAGTTAAATCTTCTTTTAAAAATAAGGGCCGTAAATCTTCTTCCCGATGCTTAGAGCTGTTACATATGAATCTATTTGGTCCAATACCAGTCATGAGCTTACGGGGAATGAAATACACCTTGGTGGTTGTAGATGATTTTTCAATATTTACTTGGGTTATTTTTCTCAAATCCAAAGACCAAACTGCTGCACAACTGATCAAGCTTTTCAAAAGAATATTAAATGAGAAATCAGTTGGAATTGATAGAATCAGATCCGATCGAGGAGCTGAATTCATCAATCAAATTATTTCAATTTTTTAGAAAATGCTGGAATTACGCATGAGCTATCAGCAGCTAGAACTCCTCAGCAAAATGGTGTAGCTGAGAGGGGAAATCGGACCCTTAAAGAAGCTGCTAGAACAATGCTTGCTGATTCTGGTATTTCTCAAAGGTTTTGGGCAGAGGCAGTAAACACTGCGTGTTATACTCAGAACATATTGATGATTAATAAAAATCATTTGAAAACACCTATGAGATCTGGCATGGAAGAAAAAGTGTGGTTTCTTACTTTAAAATATTCGGCTGCAGATGTTTTATTCTTGACAATGATAAAAATAATTTAAAAGCCTTTGATGCTAAATCTGCAGAGGGGATATTTCTGGGATATTAGTCAGTTAACAAAGCTTATAGAGTCTTTAACAAGAGCACACTAAATTTCGAAGAGTCTATGTATGTTGTTTTTTTATGAAACTGTACTAACTGATAAGCCAACTGATCCAGTTGAGCTAGTTGATCAATTTACAGATATCATTTTGGAGGATGATCATGAAGAAGAAAATCATATCAATCGAAGAATCTTTCAAACACATGAACCTGAAATTGTGGATCAATCAGTTGAACAGGAAGTAGTTCCTGAAAGTCAGTAGGGAGAGCTAAGAAATGATATTCAGTTACCAACTGAAATATCTTCAACTGAAACTGATGCCTACAGAAGTAATTACTGATACAGAAGCAACAAACACCGAACTCAGATGGAAGAAATCACATCCTCCAGAATTGGTGATAGGTAATCCATCTGACCCAGTAGGAACAAGGAATCAAATGCTCAATTTATTCATTCATTCAGCTTTTGTATCGCAATTGGAACCGAAAAAAACTGATGAAACTCTTGCTGATCCAAACTGGAAAAATTCAATGCAAGAAGAGCTGAATCAATTTACCCATAACAATGTCTAGAACTTAGTTCCAAGACTAGTTTCAAAAATTGTTATAGGTACAAAATGGGTGTACAGAAATAAACTGAATGAAGACAGTTCAGTTGTGCGCAACAAGGCGAGACTGGTAGCACAAGGATATAGGCAAGAAGAAGGAATTGATTATGATGAAACATATGCACCAGTTGCAAGACTGGTAGCTATCAGAATATTCCTTGCCTATGCATCCTTCAAGAACTTCAAAGTCTACCAGATGGATGTAAAGAGTGCATTCCTGAATGACCAGTTGCAAGAATAAGTCTATGTTGAACAACATCCAGGTTTTGTCAATCATCATTTTCCTGATCATGATTACCATTTGAACAAAACCTTATATGGTCTTAAACAAGCTCCAAGAGCTTGGTATGAAACTCTTTCAAAATTTCTAACTGATCACGATTTTTCTGTTGGATCAGTTGATAAGACATTGTTCAAATTTTCAAAGAATGATCACATTTTACTCGTTCAAATTTATGTTGATGACAACATATTTGGGTCAACTAACCCCAAATTATGCGAGAAATTTGCTAAGTTGATGCAGGAGAAATTTTAATTAAGCATGATTGGTGAACTGACATTCTTTCTTGGACTACAAGTGAAGCAACTGGAAACAGGCACTTTTATAAGTCAAACCAAATACACGAAGGAGTTGCTAAAGAAATTTGGCATGGAATCGTGTTCAGCTGCAAGTACTCCCATAAGCTCATCAGTGAAACTGGACACTGATCAAGGGAGAATATCAGTTGAGGCGACACTTTACAGAGGTGATATAGGTTCATTATTGTACCTAACTGCTAGTCGTCCTGATATTGTATTTGTTGTCTGTATGTGTGCTAGATTTTAGGCAAACCCTAAGCAATCACATTTTTCAGCTGTCAAACGTATTTTAAAATATCTTAAAGACACACAAAATGTTAGGTTATGGTATTCTAAAGACTCCGCTTTCAATTTAGTTGGATATTCAGATGTAGATTATGCAGGATGTAAGTTTCATCGTAAAAGTACAAGTGGATCATGTCAGTTTCTAGGAGACAGACTGATCTCTTGGTTCAGCAAGAAGCACACATCCATAGCAACTTCCACAACTGAAGCAGAATATCTTGCTGCTGAAAGCTGCTGTACTCAACTGCTCTGGGTTCAGCAACAACTAAGAGATTACGGAGTTGAGGCTAAAGAATCGCCCATATTCTGTGACAATACAAGCACGATTGCTATTACATACAATCCAGTTCTTCACTCGAGGACCAAGCACATAGATGTCAGGCATCACTTCATCAGAGATCATGCCTTGAAGAAGGACATCATACTGGAATATGTCTCAACTGAGCAGCAAGCAGCTGATATCTTCACCAAACCATTGCTCGAGACTAAGTTTTCTCACTTTCGCAATATACTTGGATTTATTGATTTATCATAATCAGTTTTGTTGTTGATATATCAGTTGTTAATTTGTGTCATCTATCAGTTCTATTGTCATTTACTATTCATTCAGTTCGTTTTTATCCATTTAAATTTCAACTGATGTCAGTTATTATGTTCAGTTCGTAATTACTTATCAACTGATGAGATTAACTCTTGCAGGAAAATAGAAGACAAAAATAAACTAAAATATCATTTCATTCATTTGAAGAAATTATTACGGATTACATCGAAAAATTCTTCTTCTACAAAAACCTCCACTTGCTCAACCAACAGGTTAAATCTCCGGTGGAACCCTTAAGGAAGCTATCGGAGTCAGCTATTCGCTCAAGGATCTTCCTTTCCTTCTGGAGCATCAGCTGGTAAACATAGTCATCTTCAAAGATATCCACCGTATCAGCAACGTGCAAGCGTTCTCGATACTTCTCCAGTTTTGCCACCAGTCTGGGAGTGGTAGCCATCCCACACTCCTGGAGTAACTGGAGTCCTTGTAAATCCTCCCAGTATCAAAGGATCTTATGGATGACTTCATCTTCCATATCAGTTTTTCTTTTCCAGAGCTGAGTTCATGAAAGCTTCAGCCATATCTGGTGTCTTCGAGCTACCTGCACCTGCCATTCTAGCTGTTGAATATTATTTGCTGATATGTTTGCGACTAACTGAGCTACTCTTATTTATAGCTTAGGGTCAAAGAAGATGAAAGGACAAAGTCATTACGGAAGAGGATTAACCTTCTAAGCATAAGATTTAATTTTATTCATCTTGTTTGATTTCCATAATCTTTATATGCATTTATTAAGGGGGAATATTGGAAGGTTAACTGAGAAGACAATAGTTAGTAAATCTTCAAATGAAAAGACACAGTTTTACAACTGATCGTTCAGCTGATTATTTCACTAATCTTCTCACATAAGTTAACAAATTAACCATTTTTTTATTCCAAATTTAGTGACGTGACTGATTATCAAGCATTAAATGCTATCTTTCAACACATGACAGGTTGAAATGTGGACCCATATAATCTATGTATTTTCAACACACGCTTTTACCACACGTACCCACGTCTTTTATTCAAAATTTCTCGGACTGACACGTGTCCAATAATTCGAACAGTCACGTACATAAGTATTTTACCCGCTCCATTTCAGTTCTTCTTCCTTACGCTTACATAAAATTCTTAGAGCAAAATCAAATTCAAGCTTTCTTTTTTCGCAGATAATCATTCAGTTCTAATGGCAAACCAGATTCCCGCTCACATGTTGAATGCTATGGCTATCAATTTTGGATCAATTCTATCAGTCGGAGAAGCCGATGTCAAAAACGTATTTCTGAAGCTAAAATCAGCTGAGTTGAGGACATTTTTGGGGCATTCTTTGCAGGAGATCTATCCAAAGGAACTTCTTGACTTCTACTCTAATGGGAATATCAATTCTGATGGAAACATCAACTTTACTGTTAATGCTCAGTTGTTGACCATTTCTGAAGATTCTTTTAGAGAAATGTTCTTATTGCCTTCTGATGGGCTGGCACACCTTGCTGAAGTTAAAACATCTGATGTCGAAGAGATGCAAATTCTACTCTCTGCTGATGGACGGAAAATCAAAGTTTCCGATCCAAAGAAGGAACTGAAGCACGAAGTTCAGTTGCTGGCTGATATTGTAGACAAGGGGCTATTGGCGAAGGCAGTATCTTTTGCTGCTCTTACTTTGGAGAAATTTCAAGCCATCACTGTCATCATGGCTGGTAGAAGATTGAACTGGAAGCACCTTATCTTCAACATCTTGAAGAATATGTTTCAATCCACCAAGCAGTCCAAAGGATTCGAAGTTCAGCTGAGTTATTTGATGATAGTCAAAGGACTGGTGGCTGATGATTCAGAGAGATCATCAAAATTCAAAGTTTTCAATGCCAAGAATGTTCAGCCACCAAAAACTAAACTGGAAATCTCTCCTGATTAGTTCGTGAAGATCAAAAGTAGAATGGGATGCAGGATGTTCCCAAGTCAATGAAGAAACAAAGAACCCTGGCTCAACTGAAAACCATCAATAGAAAACTGATCGTCAGTGGATCAGATTATGAGGAAACACCTTTTCAGCTTATTACAAAGAAACAAAGGACTCAGAAAACAAAGCCAGTAGCTAAGTTGGAATCTATCCCAACTGAGAGATTGAAGCAATCAAATGCTCAACAGCCTATTCAGGCTATTCTTTTGAAAGCTATTCCAGCTGATGTTTAGCTAAAGATCAGTTACCTCCACCAACTGATCCATCCAAGAAGGTCGTCACTACAGCAGGTAAAAAGAAAGAATCAGCAAAAGGGTCAGCTCCTTTAATAAATATCAAACGACCTATAATTCTCGTTCCTGCTCGACCAAAAGGAATCATAATTCAGGAACGAGTGGACACTACTCACTTAGGATTGAACATTCCACATATTCTTTCTGATGAGAAAGGAAAGAGCAAGTTGATCGAAGAGCCTAGGCCATCCAATGCAATTCAGAATCATATTGACCTTATATGGGAACAGGTCAACGCCTTTGCTGAATCAAAACTGAAAGTTTATGATGGTTGGACGATGTTCAGAACTCACACCTTTTCCAAGCAGTTGAAAAAGAAGTCCAAACTAAATACTTTCATCAAATTGGAAGAAACTCTTCTCAGAATGGTCAAAGCAGCGACCATTGTTCAGGCATTGAAAGAATTATTTCTTTGATCAAATCAGAGCCAAGAAGTTGGGCCAACTGATTGAAAAGCTGAAAAGTAACTACATTCCCACAAGTGCAACTGCTTATAATGATCGAGCTGTGCTCACTCAGCTAGAAAACGATCTTATTGCTCTGCAATTGCAGATAAAGTTTTGGGAAATGGATCAGGAATTAGTCAATTATGAAGACTTTTCCGAAGATGAAGAAGATGAAACGCCAACTCAGAACAAAGAGCCTTCCCCAAAACAAGCTGCTGCTACAACAGTAGAGCCAACACAGGATGTGCCACCATCGACTTCTTCTGCTGATCCTCAGCTTTACTCGGACGCTGACTTGACACTTTTTAATATTGATGAGATCATTCAGTTAGTCGCCCGAGAATTTCAATCAAATGTGCCTTCAACTGAATCAGTTGATCTCTCAACTAAACAAGCAGCTACAGATGTTCAATATGAAGTGCAAATTCCCTCAACCGTTGAGCCGAATGTAGAAAATGTTGTCACTGAGGAGGCTCAGATGCATGTTGATGAACCTCAGCAAGTTTCAGGTGACCAACCATCAGAATCACCAGTCACTGACCATCAAACTGAAACTACCGCAGATCCGCAACTTGCTCAGCAGGACAGTCCATCTGCTGCTCCTATTCAAGCTTCTTCTCCTCCTATCCAACAAGGAGTCAGTATGGAAGACGTGCCAGAGCTGATACATGCTGAAACAGAGGTTTCTGATCGGAATTTGGTGATATTTGATCAATCTACCAAGGAACAGGAACCAGGGCCGTCTGAACCAGTATCTCCTCATCCATATTCAGACATGGATTTGGTCCTTGAAGAAATTCAGGATATTCAGCTCAACATGTCCAAAATAATGAGAGAAATAAAGGAGATTCAAATCACTCAGCTTGCTCATTCTCTGAAGCTGAACTCCTCCAGTGATTTCAACTCAGGGAAACTGAAATCAATTCAAAAAGCTGTGACTTCCATCTCCTTTGTAATCGACGAGCTTAAAAAGAATAGAGGCCTAGCTGAGAGTCTTTCCCTTACTCAAGACTTAATCAGCAAGAGAGTTTAATCTATGGAGACATCTGTATCAAAGAAAATCGAATAGCTGCAGACTACTGTACTGACTGCTGTCAAAGATATTGCAGCTGATGTTAGGATTCTATCTCTCAAATTCGATGTGCTTGACAAAAAGGGGGAAGCAGCTAGGTTGGTGAAAGAATAAGAGAGGATACAACTGAAGAGATATTTATTGTCAGTTATTAGTTGAAGATTATTTGTTTTCTTTGTACGAATATGTACACTAGAAAATTTATTTTATCTACAATAATTCAAAGATTCTTTTACTCCAGCTGATCAGTTTATTAAATTTTAAGTTTTGTCAATCACCAAAAAAGGGGAAATTGTTGGAAACTAAATTTCAGTGATTTGACAAACTAAGCATCGAACTTATTGGAATAACTGATCAAAGGCAAACGAGCTTAACTGACTAAAATCTTACAACTGTTAGTTGTCATTAGCTGAAGATTAATGCGTACCAGCTATATATTATCCACGTCGAACTGGTCAGTTGGAAACTTGTCAGTTGAAGCAGAATATAACCGACTGATCAGTTGGGAACTGAGCGGTTGAAAACAATCAGTTATGAGTTCTCCAGCAAAGTGCCTTTTAGCTGATCTCCCAGTTGAACACTTCATCAGTTGAGAACGACAACCGACAAATAGTACAACAGACTGCAAATAATAGTGGAACGCCACATTTCAGAGATTATAGTGTACTATTGTCAAAGAATATCGACGTGACAATAAACGGATATAAAGATTCAAATGTTATTTAATATTACCGTTGAGAGGGAAGACTATAAATAGGTGAAGAGGGCACTGAGAAGAACAACACGCGAACTACTATTCTATTCAAGCTTGCTGTTACTCCGATAAAATCACCACTCGTATTTGAATATCAGGAGCTCACTCTTATCAGATATATCAGTAGCAATCAAGGCTATATTTACGAGCTTATTAGCACTTTGAAATCTTTGTTAGATTCATTCAGTTGTGTTAAATTCAGTCACGCACTGTAAAAGTTAGTGTGAACTAAGAGTTTCAGTTTGGCAGTGTTAAGTCCAAACTGAAGTGGGTTAGTACAACGTGTGTATTCGATCAAAGTCTTTTAATGTAAATCCTATCTTCGTGATAGAAGGGGTGACGTATGAGTTATTCTATTCTCCGAATATCCAGAAACATATCGTGTGCTTTTTATTTCAGTTACTATAAGTTATTCTATCTTTCAGCCAGTTTACTTCCGCAACCGTTTTTTCAGTTAAACTGATTGTTATCGACTGACGAGATACCGAGTGTCAGTTTGTCATTAAACTGAACATTTTATTCGAAAAAAATTTATAATCAGTGAGTTTTATTCAACCCCCTTTTTAAACACTTATCACCTTCTAACTGATCCTTTCAATTTATGTAAAACTCTTTTATATAAATTAATAAGAATCTAATTATCAATTGTTTTTTTATAAGAAAAGTCTGTAATTTTTTTTATAAAATTATTCAAAGGGTAAATTCAACCATATTTTCATAAAATATCAATTTAGTCCAAAATTTAGAAAAATTCAGAAAATCGTGGCAAGGCTGCCTGAGATGGGTACTTGCCCATGTGCCTGCCAGCTGCCCGATCAACTCAGGCAGCCATCAGCAGGGAACTGGCCATCCCTGAGTGTAAAACAATTTTTTTCAAAAAAAATCTGAGCAGACAGCCCACTACCAGCTCCCTGAACTATTCTAGGCAACACATAAAATATATATTTTTTGCTTTTCTGAAAGTCAAATTTTCTAAGCACCGCAATTTTCTGAGATAGTCTAAAGCGATTAGAAACAAAAACTCAACATAAGTTAAACAATAAACAAAATGAATCATATGATTGAGAAACTTAAGCTCTAATAACACTGTTGGAGAAGTGTTTTATGGTACCTAAGATGCAGCGAAAGTTTATTTTAATTTTTTTTTTTACATTCAAAGTGTTATTGGTGTCATTTGATTTAAAATTATTAATATGACGTTTAGATTTGATTTTACTTTAAGTATTTAACATTGACTCCAACTATCCCGTGTTTAGGAGCTAATAGAACTTCTTGTAAATCTCTATAAACTTTCTTTAGCCTTCTAATTAGATCTACGATCAAAGAATTTGTCCCGCTCCTCAGTGGAAGATGGAGTCTCGGTCGTGCCTTGCCAAAAAGAGAAGGGCTGATTTTTTTCTCGTGAGGAGAAAAGGGAGAGGGTCACAAAAAATTTGTGTTATTTTTAATTTTTTTGTTATCAACTATTTGACAATATTTAATATGATATTCTTATTCTTATCAGGATTATTTATAAATTCTCATATGATATTTTCTATTTTTGAAAATATCATGCATAGTTAACTCTTGATAATACGTGATATATATGTATACACACACATAATTAAATAACATTTAATTAATTAATTAATTAATAATTAATTTTAGACTATTCTAGAATATTCCATGAGAATCTTATACTCAGTAGTCAATACTACCAATTTATTATTTAATTAGTATAATTTACTAAATAAATAATGTGAACTCATTATAAATTGGATTGACGATCAGACGACGTCGAGTATGGAGCGTCCAAATCTCATTCATATAATGAAAATCTCAAAGGTCTAAATTTTTTACCGATACATTTTTGGCGACTACCAGTTTTGTGAACTCTTTCGTCAAAATAGACATTTCCACCATGCTTATTTAATTAGCAGTTATGCTAACTTACACAACTTCCAATAATAGAATCTACTCATATACTCCTTTATAAGCAATTTGTTTGATCTGCATCAAAATACAGTCGTTAAATTTAATTCCTTGAATTCAAATATCTCAATAGGAACACAAAATCCAATACTTTTGTGACACTCAATGTTATACAACTAAATGTGGTATCACAACTTAATGTGATTAAGAACATTTGTTATTATTCGGGTTTACTCTAATTAGCTTCATTCTTTTAATCAATCCCTTGATTAAGAACGTCAGAACTCAAGTATATTTGTACACATCAGATCATGGTAAGAGCATCTAGTAGCATCACCCATGATCCTTTAGGTATCACTGATAGTGTCTGCAAGAACCATTAAGTTATGGTTAACATGCAGTACGGTCCATTAAACTCATGTATTCCAATCAAATCTGGAATCATTGGTACATCGAGAGTTGCAAATGAATTTGATAATGACGTGATGTATCTTTGAGTAATAATAGTAACAACGTATGTGCAACTAAGAAAACGTATTTCCCTAAATTACATGCCTTGCTCTAGCCATAGACTTCTTGCACTATTAATTCATCGTATCACATAGAATATCGTCACCCTTAGGCTAGCATTGAATCCCCGAATATAATGCGTTGGCTCCTACGTATTTCAAAACTTCACCTAGCCTTGTCACCTGATGACCCTCAATAGAGTTTGTAAACAGATCAAAGTGCTTGCCAGTATGCAGAGCCCCCGTGTTGTCTCGGGTCAAAGAACTAATGGTGTATAATCATAACCTGGATTTCACTCGATAAGTTATAACCAATTGGAAAATCTGAGGGAGGCTTGTTAATGCATCATCAAATTATCACTCATTTATATGAATGTACATCCTCTTGTACTTACCAATGAAACGTGGAATTTTAATCAAAGATTCTAATATCAATCTCGAACGATCTTTATCTTTGTTTTAGACTGTTGAATCGACTAGAAATATATTTAGAATGCACAGTACACGACCTAATGAATTTCATGATTCACTAGACTCGTGGACCTCATGGTACTTATTGTATATTCAAAGATTTTATCTATGCAACTTGCATGTGTATATAGATAAAGTAAATTTTGTATTTAGATAAAAAAAATAAAACATTATTAACATAAATATTTTTTTTACATAAGAGCCAATAAAGCCCAGCCACAAATTGACTCGATGAGCACCTAATTAAACATGACATTCATCTTATTCGTGACTCGTGATGATTCTTTAAAAGCTACCATGGATATGGATAAAAAGATACACAACATGAGAAGTTTGTATGCCTACATTGCTATAGATAATTGATGTGCCACGACATTAATTAGAAAGAAAGTATAAAAGTAGAAGAGAAGCTGAAATGAGTATGGAGATGAGGGGAAATTTTTTTCTATACGAGTGCTTGAAGAATTTATTGGGGCCAAGGGAAAGTCCTATGGTGATGAAATGGCGAAGTGGTTGCAATGAAGAAAGTAGTGGAAAAAATTATAATCATATGTTAGGAAATGACAGAAGAAGAGGATTGTGAGGTATTCAAAATGAAGAATTGGGCATCAAATGTGGATGGCAGATGGGCGGAGGAGAAATTATTGATAGGTGGAGAGAATGGGGTGGTAACAAGAGAGAAACATGATAAGAAGAAAGAGTATTTTAGTGATGAGACTAATAGTGAGGATTGGATATTTGGGGTACAAATGGGAAATTTATTTATATTTTGCCAAGTATTGGTGTGTTTTGAAGTGATTTTTTAAATGCTTTGTTCTACGTTTTGTTGGAACATTGAATTCTCGCACCCAATACGTAGCGGAAGTTTAAAAAATTTTGTTCTTGGGCGTCGTGTGTTCAAAACATCCATAGGGTGTTTAGAATTATACCTTTGTGTTCTTAACGCTGTGACTCCAAACTATTCCGATTTTTACACGGAGATAGTTCTTCTTGTAAATCCCTACGAACGGCTCTTCTCTTTTTATCTCCTAATTAGGTACACTATCAGAAACTTTGCTTCTCGCTTGGATTGCACTAGAAATCACAAATGATTTGTGCATTGAGATTGTAACCTCCGAATTTCCAAAATTCGGAGTCGGTGCAACGTTGGAAGAACACAGTGGCCGAATTATTTTTCTCAAAAATTCTATGGTATGGCCGTGTGTTCCATGATTCATAGTCATGGATTTTGTGCTAATTGATTCTTAATCAATCATTAACCAATAATTATTGATTCTTAATCAATCATTAAGCAAATCCAATTTGCTTTTTGTCAAAAATTCTTCCAACTTTTGTTTAAGGTGGCCGAGAGCTTTATGGCAAAGGGAGGAAAGTGTTTTTCAATTTTGTGTGCAAAATTAGGTTTTTTAATTATGAGTCCTTGTGGTGTATATAAAGAGTGAGATTCCTAATCTAATTAGGAGTTTCTCTATCACAAGGACTCTAATAATTTCATTATATTTAAACTCTCATATATTTAATATATAATGTATTTATTAACCTTTAATATACATGATATAATAATATTATATACACATATTTTATATCACTATATAAAATATCTACATGTATATGTGTATTAAATTAAATAATAATTTATTTAATTTATAAACTAACTCCTTAGTTAATTTAATTCTAAATTCCTCTAGAATATTTATGGGAATTTGTGCATGTTAGTAGTCACCACTACTAGCACAATCATTTAATTAATAAATTCCAAATTCACTAAATTGATTCCGAACTCATTATAATCCCGATCGACAATCCGAGAGCGCCGATGTACCAAGGATACAGATCTTGTTCATACAATGAAAATCGAAATTTCGAATATCAAAATTTTTATTTACCAAATTTAGAACTTACCATATATGACAGTTTACCATATTTGGCAGCTGCCAGTTTTAGTGAACTCCTTCACAAAACAGGCAGTTCCATTCTCTTTCCTTATTTAACAATCATGTCAACTTCTATTTCTTCCATCATATGGAATCAGCTCATAAAATCTTTTATATGCTTCATGTTTGGTCTCCATCAAACTATAGTCGCCAAATTCCAACTCTTTGAAATTTGACTATCTCAAAGAGAACATAGAATCCGATACTTGTGTGACCCTCAATTGTTCAGGGATACAGCTAGCCATGGGTTCACATCTCCATGTGATTCAGAATAAAATTTATTCTTATTTTGGCTTACCTTAGTTAGCCCCATTCTTTCATCAACACATTGATCAAGAATGTCAGAATTCATTTCTGATTGGACCCATCGGATCATGGTAAAAGCGTCTAATAGCATCGTCCCATGATCCCCTAGGTATCACTGATAGTGCCTGCAAGAACCTTTAGTCATGGTTAGCGTACAGTACGGTCCCTTCAACACATATATCCCGATCGAATCTACAACCATTGGTATATCGAGAGTTGCATATGAATTCAATAACGATGTGATTTATCTTTGAGTACTAATAGTGGCATGACATGTGCAACTAGGAAAACACCTTTCCCTAAAGCACATTTCTTGCTCTGGCCAGAGACACCTTGCACTATTAATTCATCAGATCACATAGGATATCTTCACCCGTTGGCGAATGGTGAATCCCCGACTATAATGCATTTGCTCCTACGTATTTCGAAACTACACCCAACCTCGCCACCTGATGACCCTTGATGGAGTCGGTAAACGGATCAAAGTGCATGCTAGTACGTATAGCCCCTACATTGTCTCGGGTCAAAGGACTAATGGTGTACAACAATAACTGTGAACTATTCTACTCGATAAGTGGGAACCACTTGGATAGTCCGAGGGAGGGTTGTTCAGTGCATCATCATATGATCACCCATCTGAGTGAATGGACATCTCCATGCTCTTGCCAATGAAACATGGCGTTTACACCACAGATGCTAGTCTCAAGCTCGAGCGACCTTTATCCTAGTTTTAGGCGGCTGATTCGACTAAGAACCTGTTTAGAATATACGGTACACTTCCTAATGAGTTTCATGATCTTACGTTGTGACGCAGACCTCATGGTACCTATTGTATATTCAAGGACTTTATCTATGCAGCTTGCATGAGTATACAGATAAAAAGATAATTTCACAATCGAATAAAATCGTAAATATTATTAAAATAAATATTGTTTTACATTAGAGTCAATAAAGCCCGAGCCACAAGTTGGCTTGCCGGGCACCTACTCTAACAATCTCCCACTTGCCCTATAGCCAACTACCCATAGATCTTAGACCCATTGCTTCGCGATGCTTCTCCAACAATGGTCCTGGCAGAGGCTTCGTTTAGTGGATCAGTAACGTTATCTGCGGAGGCGACTCTCTACCGAAATGTCTCCTCTTCCCACAATCTCCAGGATTATGTGGAACTTTCTCTGTATATGTTTGAATCGCTGATGAGACCTCGGTTCCTTCGCTTGCGCTACGGCACCGGTGTTGTCACAGTAGATCGGGACTGGATCAACTGTTTGAGGAATGAAACCCAACTCTTGGATGAAATTGCTCATCCAAACACCCTCCTTTGCTACATCCGATGCAGCTATGTATTCGGCCTCAGTGGTTGAATCCGTTGTGGTGTCTTGCTTGGAACTCTTCCAAGAGACAACACCACCATTGAGCTTGAATACAAATCCAGAGGTCAATTTCGAATCATCCACATCTGATTGGAAGCTAGAATCAGTGTAGCCTTCCAATTTTATTTCTCCACTCCCGTATACAAAGAACAAATTCTTAGTTTGCTCAAGTACTTAAGAATGTCCTTTACTGCTTTCCAATGCAGTAGATTGGGATTCAACTTATATCGGCTTGCAACACTCAGTGCATATGCAATATCAGGTCGAATAGATATCATACCATACATTATACTACCTATGGCAGACGCATATGGAATGCAGCTCATGGTTTCTATCTCTTCATCACTCTTAGGGCACATAGACTTGGATAGATTCACACCATGAGACATTGTGAGATATCCACTCATGGACTCCTCCATAGATAATCTGCTCAGTATGGTATCGATATATGAGCCATAGCATCTTTTTGATCTATCCCTATAGATCTGTATTCCTGATACATATGATGCTTCACTCATATCCTTCATGGAGAACTTACCAGCTAACCCTACTTTTGTTGACTTCAACATCCCTGCATCATTCTCAATGGGTAGTATGTTATCAACATAAAGTACTAGGAAGGCCACTGCACTCCCACTAACTTTCTTGTATACACAAAGTTTCTCAGGATTTTTGGCAAATCAAACTCTTTGATAGTGTTGTCAAATCTGAGGTTCCAGCTCCTTGATGCATGTTTGAGTCCATAAATGGATCTCTGAAGTTTGTATAATTTATGCTTACTTCCTACTAATGTGAATCCTTCAGGTTGAGACATGTAAATCTCTTCTCTTAATTTCCCCATTAAGGAACGTTGTCTTCACATCCATTTTCCATATTTCATAGTCATACCATGCTGCTATGGATATCAGTATCCTAATGGACTTGAACATTGCGACTAGAGAAAAGGTTTCTTCATAGTCAACACCTTGCCTTTGAGTATATCATTTTGCTATCAATCTAGCTTTGAAGGTCACCACCTTCCCCATCCGCTCCAAGTTTCCTTTTGTAAATCCATTTGCTTCCTACGCGAACAATTCCCTTAGGTGGATCTACTAAGGACCATACTTGGTTCGAATACATGGAGTCCATTTCGAACTGCATGGCTTCAATCCATTTAGATGAATCGGCATCAAACAATGTTTCCTTGAAATTTCATGGATCATATCTAGGAATGGGCTCACATTGGCCCTCTTCAAGAAGCAGGCTCAATCTATTAGGCGGCCTCGAGATCCTTTCGGATCTACTAAGAGCTTGTGTTTCTTTGATTGACTGTTGGGATGTGGGTTATGCTTCTTGTGTAGTATGTGGTTCTCGAATCTCATCGAGTTATATTCATCCCGTCTTTTCTATCCAATAGAAACTCCTTCTCTAAGAAGGTGGCATTCCTTGAAACAAACACCTTTGTTTCACTGGGATAATAGAAGTCATATCCAATAAAGTTATTCGGATATCCGACAAAGTAGCACAAATTTTCTCTACTATCCAATTTGTCTCCCACTGCCTGCTTCACATAAGCAAGGTATCCCATATTCTTAGATAAGAATATTGGGCGGGCTTTTCCATCTATATCTCATATGGAGTTTTATTCACTGCCTTTGTATGGATTTGGTTCAACAACCTTGCCGCTGTTTCAAGTGCATATCCACAAGGGGATGGCGGCAACTCAGTGAATCACATCATAGATCGGACCATGTCCATTAATGTCCGATTACGATGTTCTGACACACCATACAACTGGGGTGTGGCAGGCGGAGTCCACTGTGAGAGAATCCTTTTCTCGTTAAGGTAGTCTTGAAATTTAGTACTCAAGTATTCTCCACCTCGATCTAATCGTAGTGTTTTAATACTTTTTCCTTATTGTTTTTCTACGTCTGCTTTGAATTCTTTGAAATTTTCAAAGACTTCAGACTTGTATTTCATTAAATACACATACTCAAACCTTGAATGGTCATCGATAAAGTAATGAAGTAGAAATGACCAAATCTGGTGCTAACATTTAGCGGGCTCACTACAAGAAAATCTTAATTCAACAACACATCAAAGACAACGGTTATTTATAAAAACCGTTGTGTTTTGTCTTTTAACAACGGATTCAAGAAAAACCGTTGTCGTAGGCTCAAAAAACCCGCTCAACGACAACGGTTCTTAAAAACTGTTGTCATTGATATGTCTACGACAACGGGTTTTAAAAAACCCGTTGTCTATTAGCGTGTTTTTTTGGTCTACGACAACGGTTTTTAATAACCGTTGTCTATTAGCGTGTTTTTTTGGGCTACGACAACGGTTTTTAATAACTTTTGTCTATTAGCTTGTTTTTTTGGGCTACGACAACGGTTTTTAAAAACCGTTGTCTATTAGCGTGTCTTTTTAGGCCTACGACAACGGTTCTTAAAAACCGTTGTCTATTATTGTGTTTTTTTGGGCAACGACAACGGTTTTTAAAAACCGTTGTCTATTAGCGGTTTTTTTCCAGGTATGACAACGGTTTTTTAAAATCGTTGTCGATTAGCGTGTTTTTTTGGCCTACGAAAACGGTTTTTAAAACTGTTGTTTATTAGCTTGTTTTTTGTTGGCCTACGACAACGGTTTTAAAAACCGTTGTCTTATTGTGTTTTTTTTGGGCTACGACAACGATTTTTAAAAACCGTTTTCGTAGAATTTTTTTAAAATAATTTGTAGTAATACACTACAACGGTTTTTAAAAACCGTTGTCGTAGAACGTTTACGACAACGGTTTCATTAACCGTTGTCTATTAACGTGTATTTTTGGACAATCGACAATGATTTTAGAAAACACAACGTTAATTAGCGACGGTTTAAGGACAAAACACAATGTTAATTCGCGACGGTTTTCCGTCGCTAATATTAGCGACGGTTATATATACCGTCGCTAAATTCATATTAGCGACGGTTTAAACTAGAACCGTCGCTACTATTTGCGACAGTAGCATGTACAACCGTCGCTATATTCAATATAGCGAC